>NC_143557.1:47322500-47622500 GCF_054136105.1 Typopeltis vanoorti | reverse complement strand
GAGTAAAAGGGTCACTACTGCTTTAATGCAAGCTTATTTTATGTTGTTTTCACACACACACAC
The DNA here is from genome assembly GCF_054136105.1 of Typopeltis vanoorti. NCBI lineage: Eukaryota > Metazoa > Arthropoda > Arachnida > Uropygi > Thelyphonidae > Typopeltis > Typopeltis vanoorti. The sequence goes on along the minus strand of NC_143557.1, from coordinate 47,622,437 downwards.
ACACACACACACACACACACACACACACACACACACACACACACACACACACACACACACACTTTGTTAATAAAATAAATAAAAAGAAAACTTGGTTTTCGTGTATGTGACATAGTAACACACCAAATACACTATGTTGCCAAAACTGTCCAGACAGAAACTGTTTGTATTTTCCGTCATCACTACACTGCAATACAATGTCAAGCCTCTTTTCACTGCTATTATAGTCATTATCCTTTAGGGCATGTACTCCACTATCTTCTGGTAAACTGTTGTTGGAATTTTTTTTCATTCCTTCTGTAGTATGGCAAACAGTCGGCAAGTGTTAGTTGGGCGAGTAGATATGGCGCACAGCCTTCACTCGATTTCAGGAGCACGTTTAGATTGCATTGCATTCAAGGGTATTCAGTAGAAGAATTTTGGTTGTTTCTGGTATGTTTTTGTTTTTTCTTTGTGGTATAAAGTAGATAGTCAGGTATGGGAATATATACAGTCTCGAAAGTGTTCGATTAGATAAGACTTGTTTAACGAATGGTGGAACCAGTATAACAGATGTTGGGTCATGACTGACTGCTCCAATGCCAAAAATAACTTAGCTTTTTTTTCCACATTGTAAACATTTTAGGAGAGCCTCCCTATCTCATTCAGTATAGACAAAGTCCTTTTTGGTCAGAAAGACTTGGGTTCTATTCCCGTCAGTGACGTGAGCAACCTTTATCTGGTCTCTTTCTATGAAAGGCGAGTTAGCCGGTCTCATACAGAAGTAGGGTTTTCTTTCACCTGGAAACTTGGGATTTTCGTCCCCCAGAACAGGCAAATCAGCCTTGTGAACACACACATCTACAGACATAGGACATACTAGGATGCACAGGGCTAAGGCTGACCAACTTATCCTTGAGTTACAGTTGCGAAGTCATGGATACTTAAGTGCCTGTTAATAGGATAGGATAGAAAATATTCTAAGAGCATCATGATTTTCAGTAATATAAAGTATTAAATTTGTCTTTATTTGTATTACAGTTGGTAGTGAAACAAGCACAAATCAGTCTTGTTAATTATTTTGTTTAATAGTATTTCTGATTTTTATAAGAATCACAATGACTTGCAGGTTATGTAAACAAATGTTTTAGAATACTTGGCTTCATATCAAAATTAATATGCAGATGAAATGAAGGATTAATTTTATAACCAGAGGGTGAGAGATAGATAGATAGTGCCCCATGTTGTGGAATTACTTCAAATTTTGGACAAAGCAGAGAGGCATATCTTTGAGAATACCTTCGTGCAAACTAACTTTTGGCATGAAAAAACAGATGATGAAGGAATTAACTGATTAAATTAATTATACAAGATACTATCTCCTCATATTACATTCATTAGAAGCCACCCATGATCAAATAACTTAACAATGAATGAGATGTTTTAAAATGGACGGGAAAAAAAAGTGTAAATATATGAAGAAAATAAGGAATATATTTTGAATATTCAGAACTATCCTAAAAATTCATTTGCTGATTGTTTCTGACAACCTGCCATGGCAAGTAAATTTCTGAAGTTCTGAGGTATAAAGGAAGAAACTCAAGCAATCAGACAAGTCATGATATTCACTAGAATTTGTGAATGTGACTATCGCATTTTATCCATCATGCAAGAATCTAATCTAACCTAAACTAACCTCAAGAGACAAAAGCTGAATTGACTGGCGTCTTCAACACTGTGAAAATAATTAAATGAACATACCTCAATGTTTAAATCTTGTGAAATAAATAATGCAATTTCTTCTCTTTTTATTGTAAAATTAAAAATAATAAACTTTCCTGCACTATGAAAAAAATGTGGTTTTGAACTCTGTGCTGAAAATATGTAATGATGGTAGTGCACAACAGTGGACAAGCTGAAGTTGCTGTACTGTACTGTACTTATGAACATGTACATAAAAAAAATAAAAACAAAAATTGAAGTCATGTATTGTCACCTGCTCAAGAGATGAGAACAAGAAAAGAGAGAACTGTGGTTGTTTCTTATCTTCAATATAAGAAGATTTTCCCCAAAATTAAAGAAGTTGGAAAAGATTCCAGTATAGAAACAGTATACATCAGTGATTTGAAAGCAAACAAGTTTTAACTATTAACAAAAACAAATAAATAAAATTTTCATCTTACTAATAAAAATAAATCAAGCTAAGAAAATCAATGCTCTATTTAATAACTTACCAAAATACAGCACAATTAAGAAGGCTAATATATTCTGGCTGAGAGTTAATCTTGACTGCCATAAGTAGTCTTCTGTTCCTGAATTACTAAATGTTTATTGTGATTAATATTTCACTTAAAAGGCATCTTAGGAATACAAATATAATATAAATAAAAACAACATTTCACTACTCTATTGAACTTTAGCACTGTGCATACAAATCATTCACATTCCAATGAAGGAAAATATCACATATATGAACAGAACATCAATCTATAAGAAATTATAAGGTGGGTGATTACAGTCTTAGATATTAACTTGGGGCAGTTTCATGGAGGGCAGAACTGGAAGGCTGGGATATCATTAGTATATAGGAAAGTGTGAAGGAATATTTGTTGGCAGCAATAGTACGCTGTATTCCACGAGTGAAGAAGAGACACATTTTGGTGTAAAGATGACAAACAATATCAAACAGAGACTGCAGGTGAAAAAGACTTGAAGGATGTCCAAAAAGTGTAAAAAATCATTGATCAAGTGCATGATATGGTATTGGATGACCGGTGAGTCAAAGTGTGTGAAATTGCTGAGACTATATGCATTTCTAAAGAACGTGCAGGATATATTTTGCATGAAGAATTGCAAATGAAAATGCTTTGTGCAAGTTGGGTGCCGAACTTGCTCACAGCTGATCAAAAATGCATTCGCATGAAAATCTCCGAACAGTGCTTGGAGCATTTTAATAAGAACAAAACTGATTTTGTGTACCAGAATCCAAACAGCAGTCAAAACAGTGAACAGAAGACGGTTGTTCAGTGCCAAAGAAGACAAAGTTGGTTCCATCAGCAGGAAAGGTCATGGCATCGGTGTTTTGGGATGCTAAAGCATTTTGTTTATTAATTATCTTGAAAAGAGTAAAACAATAACCGGGGAATATTATTCCAATCTTTTAACCAGACTACATGAAAAAATTCGTGAGAAAGGAACAAGTTTCAGAAGAAAAATCATCTTTCATCAGGATAATGCACCTGACCACAAAGGTGTTTTGGCAATGAGAAAATTAAGGGATCTGCACTATGAATTGTTGGAACATCCACCCTATTCCCCAGATTTGGCTCCCTCTGACTTGTATCTCTTCCAAAAACTAAAACTCGTCCACGCTGTTCAGAGTTTTTCTTCGAATCAAGAGGTGATTGCAGAGCTGCAGAGGGGTATTGTGCAGATCTTACTGAGAACTACCACAGGGACAGAATAATGGTGCTGGAGCATCACTGGAATAAATGTATTAATCTTAAAGGAGATTATATTAAAAAATAAAAATAATTTTGAAATTATAAGTTCGTTTTTTCATTGTTTCATTTCTTCAGACCACCCTCATATATATATATATATATATATATATATATATATATATATATATATATATATATATATATATATATATATATACAGAAGATTGATTTACTCAGTTGATATACATTTTTTAAAAAATATTGAATGACTAGAAACTGAGAAAAAAAAAATGAAAACAAAGTTTACTAGCACAACTAGTTTCAGCTTGTATCAGCCTTCTTCAGATGCACATTACAAAAGAAATAACCAGTAAACAAAGAGGAAATAACTATAAACAATGAGGAAAGTTAGTGTATATATATATTCAACGTAGAAATGTTGAAGTCTGCGCATTCAAAACTGTTCTCTCGTTGGCTTCATTGTTGGGTGTATGCATGCGTATAGCATCTCGCGAACGCCAGTATTTGATCGTAGCACAATGACAGTCTTAAAGGTTGTAACTCAGGTTGTTGTCGAGATGTAGGGGGTTGAGAATGATTTCTTTTGATTCTAGTATCTTTCTTTCTAATTCATCCTGGCAACGGAAAATGTTATCAGACTTGTCCCATGGCTAAGTTTTCTTCATTAGAATTGGTCAAGAACAGAACATGACTAGACAAAGCACTGGCTCGTGTTCTCCTGTAACTGATGTCTCTCTTATGTTCCTCAATGCGTAACTCAATTGATTTTTCTGTTTGGCCAAAGTATGGTATATCGCAGTTGCACCAAATCTGGTAAACACCAGGATATTTAAGGTTGTGGTGTCTGTATGTTTCGGACGGCTCACTAAGCAGCAGAATTTTGGAAGAGGAGTAAATAAAGTTCTTATGTTGTATTTTCTAAGAAGTTTGGCCAATTTGGGTAAGACAGCTTATGTATGGTATAGAAATATTACCTTTCACTCTATTGGTCTCTTCATTATTGCAAGTGGGTGGATTTAATAAGAATTTGTCAATTGTTTTTTGTGAATAACCATTTAGTTGAAAAGTAGACCTGAGAAAATTGAGTTCTTTATTAGGTTATATCTCATCATCAAGAAGAGAGCGAGCACGATGTCCTAGTGTAGAAATGATTCCAAACTTTTGAGGAGGATAATGATGGGAGTGACTGTCAAGATATCTGTTCGTGTGGGTAGCTTTTCTGTAAATCTGTAAATTTCCGTGCGTATAGCATCTCGTGAGCGGCAGTATTAACCTAAGCTACAACCTTTCAGACTCTCATTCTGCTGTGATCTATACTGGCGCTTGAGAGATGCTATATGCAAGCACACATCTAACAATGTAGCCAACGAGGGAATAGCTTTGAATACGTTGACTTCAACATTTTAATGTTAAATATATACATTTACTTTCCGTGATGTTTACAGTTTTTTCCTCCATGTTTAATGGTTATTTCTTTCTATATATATATATATATATATATATATTATTTCTAATATATATATATATATATATATATATACAAGGATGGTCTGAAGAAATGAAACAATGAATAAATGAACTTATAATTTCAAAATTATTTTTATTTTTCAACATAATCTCCTTTAAGACTAATACGTTTATTCGAGTGATGCTCCAGCGCTATTAACCCGTCCCTGTAGTGGTTCTCAGTAAGATCTGCAAAATATCCCTCTATAGCTGCAATCACCTCTTGATTCAAAGAAAAACGCTGACCAGTGAGGAAGAATTTTAGTTTTGGGAAGAGATAGAAGTCAGAGGGAGCCAAATCTGGGATTTAGGGTGGATGTTCCAACAATTCATAGTGCAGATCCCTTAATTTTCCCCATTGCCAAAACATCTTTGTGGGCAGGTGCATTGTCCTGATGAAAGATTTTTTTCTTCTGCAAATCAGGTCTTTTCTCATGAATTTTTTCATCTAGTCTGGTTAAAAGGTCAGAATGATATTCCCCAGTTATTGTTTTATTTTTTTCAAGATAATTAATAAACAAAATGCCTTTAGCATCCCAAAACACCGATGCCATGACCTTTCCTGCTGATGGATTCGACTTTGTCTTCTTTGGCGCTGAACAATTGGCTTCTGTGCACTGTTTTGAATGCTGTTTGGATTCTGGTGTGTAATGGTGAATTCAAGTCCCAATAGTAATAAATCGACACACAAAATCAGTTTTATTCTTGTTAAAACGCTCCAAACACTGTTCAGAGATTTTCATGCGAGTGCATTTTTGATAGGCTGTGAGCAAGCATGGCACCCAACTTGCGCAAAGCTTTTTCATTTGCAATTCTTCATGCAAAATATATCCTTTTGAAAAGACTAGTCTCAGCAATTTCACACACTTTGACTCACCGGTTATCTAATACCATATCATGCACTTGATCAATGATTTGTTACACTTTTTGGATGTCCTTCATGTGGATCATCTTCAAGGCTGGTAAGGCCATGTTTAAAATTGGAAGCCCATTTCTTAATTGTCGAAAACAAAGGAGAAGAGTGTCCATGAACTTTTATGAACTTCAAATGAATTTTTTTGGCATTAAACCTTCTTTTACAAAGCATTTTATAACTGTATGATACTCAATTTCATCCATTTCAAGGGATACAGACAACACTTTTGCTTCAGACAGCTGTATAAAACAAACTACTTGATAGAATGACTTGCAATTTTACATGGATGTTTATGACAGATGTACCAACTTAGAAAAAAAAAATCTTCCCAATAATGTTGCCATCTATGGTTGAGGCTGACAACTTTTCAGACCATCCTCATAGATGCAATTGTAGATGTTATTGTATATAATTACATCTACTTCTGAGAAAGCAGTTTAAATGTGATACAATTACAACTACTTCTATCTCAATAATTATTATGTTTCTTATCACAGCAGAAATAAGATGTGATCTTCATAATTATTGCCATGTGCCCATCCCTTGTCCAGAATACACAACCTGTCCATTTCCCATCCTCTGAATTCATGATCTCTGTTGATTATCATAACCGACCCAAATTTCATCCACTGTTTAGCGTGGAAGTCATCAGTGCTGTGCAGCATTACAATTCTGCATTCTAAGAGATAAACCTTGCATTTGGCAACAATAAAGTAGCAGCCTCACTTGTCAATATAAGATATCAGCTATTTAAATCTTCCTGAGAGGACTTGATGTCAATGACTCTTCTTATAACTCTTCCAAGCTTTGCATCATCATTCACTAACTGAATATTTATTTTAAAAAAAGTTGATGGTAGTAGCCCAAGAACAGAAACAAGTACTATTGGTTACCTACTATTTGTGAAACTGATCTGCCCCTTTCCTGGCATACACTACTTGCTGTTATCTATCAGATCAATCTCCTCCATTTCAGTAAGCTATTATCCAGTGTCATTCTCTGCAACTTGTATACTAACATTCCATACAGCAAATGCCATTGCAAAATCCAAAACTATCACTTCATAACATGTCTATTATCCAGCATATTTATTGCTCTATCAAAAAATGGTAGAATTTCCCAAGCAGTGACACCTATAAACACCTGCTCAGAGCAAGTCACTAAAATTATCATTTTCTCTTTCTCATTCAAATGGCATTAGTACAGCACCTAAAAACAAAACTGACTACCTATCATCAATCCTTTTCCTTCAATTACTGGATGTATGACCGAAACAAATTGCCTCCTACTGACCAGCAACTGAGCATTATGTGCCTCCTGTTGTTTTTTTAGGGAAAAAAAAAAAAAGTCCAACTATCGGCCAGCTGCTGTCACCTCAATCTTCTCCACAATAATGGAAAACATCATTATTAGTCAACTACTTCACTATCTAGACACTCACTGGTGAGCATCTAGATAGTGGAGAAGCAACCATCAGTATGGTGATCTCTCTCAGCCTCCATCACCCACCATTTGACACATGTTATGGAAAAGTTTGGAGAAACATGTGCTGTTGTTGACATTTCCAAGGCCATCATATTTGGCATTGAGGCCTGCTACACAGATTGTCTTCCTGCCATCCTCTATAATTGGAAAGTAAGCTTTCTCTCTAATTCTTAACTTCATATTATGTGTCTCAGGCTCTGCTCTATCACCTACCCTCCTTCTCCCATACATAAACAACCCATTTACTATACTGTCTGATGAGAGTATACTCCATTTATCTTACTCATTTGACAAACCATGTAGTGCTCAAATATCCTAAGATTTAAAATTATCTAAAATCCATACTTTAAATACAGATCTTCAATATAGCCAAAATGAAGACTTGCTTTTTCTTGCAAAAGAGACTTCTCAGTAATGTGTTCAGTAATACACAAATCACCAGACATCATTTTTCTTTTCTTTCCTTCTCCTCGCAAACTTTCTCCATCTCTAAAAAAAAAAAAAAACAGGCATTCCCTTCTACACAAGATGCTATTTCACACTCACCCAGCTACTTACACTATACAAATCAAAAATTTGCCAAGAATCTTTGAATACTCAAGTTGTGAAGCTTTTTTTTTTTTTTTTTTTAAATATCAATTTTTAGTCTCCATAGCTCAGTCAGTATAGACAAAGCCCTTTGGTTGGAAAGACCTGGGTTCAATTCCCTTCAGTGACGTGAGAAACCTTTATCTGGTCTCTTTCAACTAAAGGTGAGTTAGCCGGTCTCATACAAAGGTAGGGGGGGGTTCACTGGGAAAGTCAGGTTTTTCGTCCCCCAGAACAGGCAAACCAGACCTGTTCTGGTTTGCCTGTTCTGGGGCAAACCAGAACAGGTCTGTTCTGGGGCCTGTTTTTCCTTAACACATGCTTCTACAGATATAGGACACCTTCAAGAATAAGGAGTAACAAACTTATTCTGTAGAATTTTGGTTCCAAATACCTACACCATAAAATGTGTAGGTCTATGTGTGAGTGTAAATTAGGATAGGAATTAGGATAGAATATCAATTGTAATTCCCAACACAATACAATAATAAAAAAATAAATAATATATTTATTTACTTGTTTGCTGGTTTTAAACCCAGCATCTTCAGAGCACAAACAGACTGTCATCATAGTATGCAAACAGTAAAATTTAATTACTAGTGGGAATAGTTTAAAATTGTAATGGACAGCACAAAAATCTGAAGTCCTAATTGGTGCCATCTATTGCTGGATAAAGAGAGAGCAATAAGTATTAATTTGACCTAAAATGACTATCATGAAGATTTTTGGTACACTGGTGCAGTCATATTTATTGAGGTTTGGGGAAGTATTAAAACTGCTACTGATTGTAAAGACATTCTTGACCTTGTTTTGTTGCATCTGATAAAGTGTGAAGCATGGTATGCTGGTCTCAACTTGTCATAAAGGTAGCAGTGAATGCATTTCTTATGTCCACCGAGGCAGATGTCAACAGTCTGTCTATAGCAGGCTAAGTCACAAATACAAGGCCCTTCACACACACACACACACACACACACACATTTGCATGTGATAAAGGAGAGAGTTTTTCCTTAGGTGAATGAATGAGGATCACTAATTTGATATATTGTTAAAATATGGTGTGGAGCTGATATTAAACACTCTTGATATCTTTTCAGATGTGCACTGAATGTATGGGATAGTAACAATTTTGCTGGGTGTTGTGTATTTGGGAAGAGTGGGTATTTGAGAGAGACATTAAGTATTTTCTGGTGATTATAGCCATCACCTACCTTTTTCACACTTTGTAGCTGATGGCTATAATCACCAGAAAATACTTAATATCAAGTTCAGTGGAAAGAGAAGTATTATAGGACAGATAGCTCTGACTCTGCATGTTAGTGTTTTTAGAATACCATACCACTGGGCTGAATGACATATTAAAATAAAATCAGTATTTGTTAAACTCTCTTTATGAAACATAGGACTCTTGAATTTTAAACTGTTTCCAATATTAACTAAGTGTTGTTGTTCGCATACTGTGACAAACTGTTATATTAAAAATTCAACATAGAACACTATTCAAATGCTTGGGTGGTGCACCAAAAACCTTCCTAAAAATTCCCAATGCTGTCCAGAGGAGAGCAATTTGGCTTATGATCCCTCTCCCACAAAATCGCTTCAACCTCAATCTCACATATGCACTGTTTAGGTCCTGTGTCTTTTCCACAGATGCATCCATGGTCACTACTCCACTAAAATGGCAAATCATCATTCATCCTTTCTGCTGGGCTCATTAAAAAAGAGCAGCATCAACATCTCTTTTCAGCACAACTGCAAACACATTGAACCTGCTTCTCATCTTCTTCATTTATTCCATCTACCTCTGTTCTTTTCAACTTTCTCTTGAGGTATTTCCCAACAACCATTACCTCCAGCTCTTCATGATAAATGTCAACAGATTTCTTCTTTCTGAATCCTTACCTGCACCCCCCCCCCAGCACACACTAACGTGCTAGATTTTCTATCTCTCATGTATATGATAATTATTTCTATAATATGTTCAAATTGCTTGCAACACCAATTTTGTTTTCAGCATGAAGAATTTTTCTACTGATATACAGGAGCACCTGAAATCAATAAATGAGAGTTTTGGAGACATTCTATGACTGTGAAATCATGCACAACACTTTTTTTTGTTCCAAAGGTGCAGGCACATAAACACAAAAAATAAAAAAATAAGTTAACACGTTCGCTGCCACGCTCCTCGCATATAGTTTGTTACCGCACAACAAGCACTTTCACTTCTTCAAGTTCAGTTCAGTATGAGTCGCTATACGAGTATATTCGTAGTTGGCTTGTGAGGCTCATAGTTCACTGCCATGGTCCTCGGGCATAGTATGGTACTGCACGTCAAGCAATTTCACTTCTTCAAGATCAGTATGAGTCGACATACGAGTATATTTGTAGTTAGCTTGTAAGGTTCATAGTTCTCTGCCACACTCCTCAGGCATAGTTTGTTACTGCACGCCAATCATTTACACTTCTTGAAGGTCAGTATGAGTTGACATACGAGTATATTCGTAGATGGCTTCTGAGGCTCATATACCAACTACAAGTATACTCGTAGTTGGCAGCGAACATGTTAAACACATTTTTTTTTTGGAAAAAATCATCTTTATAATGTAGTCTCCATCGAGGTCTACACATTTGGTTCAGCGAGTTTCCAATTTTTTCATCCCATCTAAAAAGTAGGATTTATCAAATTGTGCAAAAGAGTCATTGACAGCCTTGATGACATCCTCATTTGAAGAACATTTTCCCACCGACCCAAATTTTTAAGTTTGGGAACAAGAAGAAGTCACATGGGGTCAAGTCCAGAGAATGTGGAATATGGATGTGGAGGATTTGAAGAACATTTTCCCACTGAGCCAAATTTTTAAGTTTGGGAACAAGAAGAAGTCACATGGGGTCAAGTCCAGAGGATGTGGAATATGGATGTGGAACCAATTCGAACCTCAATTCATGCAATTTTGCCATTGCAATGGCCAATATGTGGAATAGTACACTGTCTTGATGAAAGAGCACATTTTTGTGCACCAATCATAGCCATTTTTTCTTCAGTTCTTCTTTTAAACAGTTCAACAATGACACATAATAGACTCCTGTTATGGTCTTACCCTTTTCTAAATAGTTTATCATGATAATTTCTTGGGAATATCAAAAAACAATGGCCATCACCTTTCCAGCTGACAAAATGGTGTTCACTTTTTTTTCTGGTGCTCTTTCAACAGGCGTTGTCCACTGTTTTGATGCTGCTTGGACTCAGGTGTGTAGTGGTGGATTCAAGTTTCGACTACAGTCACGAATCAACACAAAAAATCCTGCAAATTGTGATTAAACATCGCCAAACACTGTATTGAAATGTCTTTTGGCATGTATTTTTGATCAACGGTCAACAATTGTGGCACCCATTATGCACACAGCTTTTTCATGTGCAACTTTTCATGCAGGATATTATACACCCATTCAGTTGAGATGCCTACAATCTCAACAATCTCACACACTTTCAATCGGCAGTTTTCCATAACAATACCATGGATTTTGTCAATCATTTCCTTCGTAGTGACCTCAGTCGGGTGTCCAGAACGTGCTTCATCTTCAATGGACATACGATAAAACACTTTTATTTGAAGAAGTGGACAGCCATTCAGATCAAAGAAAAGTGTTTTATCACTACACGAAACTTGTTTTTCCCCATTTTTATGAAAAATGCTAACACAGTCATTTTAAATGTTTGCCAAACGAGAACTATGCATCACACGTGGTTAAAATTTTGCCAGAGGTCATGAAAAAGATGATATGTGCAGACACTGGTATGAATGAATAAATTTTGTCACAGTCTATTGGAAATTTCAAACTTTTCAAACAATCCTCGTATATACGAAGATGCAACGTTTTGAAGATGAGGAGAGAAAACTATTTTATCTGTAAGGAAAAATTATAAAAATACATTAATGATTCATATTTCATTTGTGTCTTTAACAATATACAACATATCAAATAAAAAAAATATAAACAATGTGCTAACAAGAGACTTTTCAATTCATCCTTCTGCATGTGTACGTGTGTGCACGTATGCATACGTACATAACATACAGCACTTTTTTTGGAAAACAGAAAGTGCTGTATGCATTCTCTGCTAGAAGTAAAAGTTGAAAACAAATCATACTGCATCCTTATGTAACATATCACTTTATTAACATGCTTTACCATTGCATACTGTCCAAAAAATGCACTGATAACATGTACATATATAAATAAATTACAGATCAATGCAGATATCTATCAATATCACAAACTTTGTAGAAATCACTTACTCTGTGTGCATGAATACCCAACAAGGACCAGGAGCTTTGGATTCTTGACTGTAGCAAAAATGTGCCATCACACAAATAAAGCATGATATTCCAATCACAACAGAAGGACAAAATTTGGCACAATAACATCCCAAAAAAAAAAGAATGGTCTGCAAAGCAACAACAAAGAAGTCTTATTTCCTACGCTTTACAAACTAATCTAAAAATAAATAAATAAACTGACTCTCTCCTAATGAAGCTAAAAATTAAATGAACAATAATACTTAAACCACACACTGTATTGCAAAACTGCATGGTTATAATTCATAAGCATACCATAAAACCACACACACACACACACACCCTTCCCGCTAGAAGATGTCAACAAATAATAACAAGCTGTAGTTATCACAAAATTCTTCAATAAAATTCTTTCTTGCTTGATGTTGTTAGATCTTGAATGATGGCTCTATCAAGAATAGAGCTACTCCATTCAAGATTTAACAAGAGAACAATATCAAACAAGAGCACACTTGTACTCTTGGCAAAACAGACATAATATGTGAAGATGCAGATATTAACTTTGCTTAAAAAGGAATTAAAATATAAAAGAGGTTGAATTTTAAATGAAAATGAAATCGAAGGAGGAAATAAATATTAAATTGTACTATGTTTAAGGTTATTATCTAAATTAGATGGAATCTTAATTTGTCAAAAACATCAATGTTAAAATATGGCATGTATAAAGTCATGTATCATCGTGCGAACGAAAGTTCAAAGTTTGCAGTTTGACCACCAAAAATGACGTAACGAGCGATGAGTAGGCATTCATGGAAGGCGCAAGAAATTTGCATTCCCCGAAAAAACGATGCGCGTACAGCAAGGCGGTGACATCACACGGTGACAGCAAATGGGAGAGCGTCGTAGACAAGTTTGGAGTACAGAAAGAGGGCACTATAATGGGGTTTAAAACGGATTCACATCATTGAGAGAGGACTTCTTTTTAGCTTCCTTTTACGTTTTTCCTGTGGTGTTCCCTGGGCACGTGTGTCCTCCCCGTGGATCTCCTGCTCGAAGTTCCCAAGTGGATCTCCTGCTCGAAGTTCCCAAGTGGATCAGCATGCCTGATATCCGACAAGACGTGTGAAGATGGAAAAGCGGTAGCGTGTTTCCCGTTGCTGAGCGACGCGAATCAAAGAAAGTACAGCACAAGATGACGGCAGTGTTCGAGTTTTAGACCATCGGTGTGGTTCTAACTGATGAGAAAGCAGTAAAGGATTCCTTTGAAGGTAAAATCGTATTAGAAACGGCAACGCAAAAAAGTTCGTAAGCCCAGAAGAAACGTGGCGAATTCGGGACGAGCACATGACTCCCACGTGGCGGCAATCCATCGTAGAGAGGGGCAATCTATAACAAAGAACAGATGAAAGGATCGAGAAATCATCTAACAAGGTGGTAATGTACAAATATTCCTTTTTATGTATTATCTATTGGTGATGAAGGTGTAAAATGGACAGAGTTTAAAAAAGAAGAGAGAGAAAATTTTGAGACAGTTTCCTGTGTTATGTTAATCGAATTGGACTGGTAGTCTACGTTCATAAGTTGTCTAGACCATCGTTTCTCAAACTGTGGTACATGTACCACTAATTATTTTTGGTGGTACAATGTTTAAAGAAAATATTTAAATAAATGTTCAGAAAAATGTATTTTAATATTGTAACGAGTAGACTGTTCCAAGAATTTAGCTTGACGAATCGAATAAAACAAACAAATAAATTTTATTGCAGTTTTATGTGAATTTTCGGATGCGAAGTCTCATTAGCGTGTCATAAGGGTTTTCATATTTAATATTTATTTTGAAACAGTATTTTTGTATGTAAAAAAATTATAATAAGCAAAGTACATATAACATAATGAAACACAAAAGCAATAGATTGTTGCAAGTTTAAGGGTACAGTAGTATCTCGTTAATCAGAACCTCTTTAGTCTGAAGCCGCCAGTAATCCGAAACTGCAGTTTGAAAGAAAAAAAGTTTTATTTTAAGGTATTATTATTTTGTGTACTATTAATAATTAAGGATGTAGTTCTCAGTTGCTGCTGCTTGGGAAGCAGTCGAACCTGAGGCAATTCGAGCATCATGGAAAAAAACTGTGGCCTTCTAGAATTTACCAAGATAACTACAATGATACACAAAAAGAGGAAATTCAAAACGTGCATAATTTGGTTAAAAATATAAATCCAAATGTTGAAATTTCACAAACAGATGTTAGAAAATGGATTAAAGGTGGAACCAAAAGCATCGAAATCAAATCAGACGATGAAATTATAAATATAAATATGACCCTACAGAATGAATTGGAAGACAATGCTGACGATACGATAAAGGACTTGAAAGAAGAATAAAAGTAAAACATGATGAGGTAGTTGACAGTTTTAATATGTGTATAGAATGGGCGAAGCAGAATGATACACCATTCCACAAATTTTGCTAATACAGCAAAATTTTATTGCTAATACAGCTCTGAAAATACAGCATTTTTAAGAAGCATTCGAAAAAAGTTTAGTTTCCAAGAAGCAAAAGAAAATCAGTGATTTTTTTTACAAAGAAATAAAACTTTTTTTGTGTTATTTTGTGAAACTTTTTTTTCGGGATACCCTCTTTGTGTTGTGTAAAAGAAAGATATTTCTTACGCAAATTAAGTTATGTACTGAACTATGCAATTTTATGCAATTTTAAATCAAAATCCTCAACAATACAGGTACATACAAACTAACTTTTTAATAAAATAAACTTGTGTGTTATATTATTTTTTAAGTTTTACCTTACAGTACAGTAGTTATTTTTCTATCAGTTACTTCATTTATTTACAGAATTAAATTGATGTAACATTAGAATCTGATTATTTTTGTCTTAAATGCTAGTTATTATTGTCTCTTGGGGGGGAAATTCGCTAATCCGAATGATCACGGTTTGTATTAGTTCAGATTAGTGAGATACCACTGTAATATATTATTTTAAGTGAAAATGTATTTTATTAAGATAATTATGTGATATTCCGTTAAAAAAAAGGAAAGTTATTATTTAACATAAATGATATTAAAAATAAATATTACATTTATATTCGTATGAATGTGGAGTGGCGTTTTTTGATTTATGCTGACCCCGCTGTTAAGACACTACCACTACCGAGATGTGATGTTCTTGCGAACGCCCAGGAATGTGCTGAATTTTGTTTATGAATGAGATCACTAGCAAAGCATACAGAATATAATAACAGTAGCGTCACTCTATTTGACATTATAATGTCAAATAAAATATAATCTAATGTCATTATAATGACAATATCCTCGTTATAATGGACAAATGGTTGGAATTGAAAAAAATCGAAGAGGAAACAGCTGGCAGACGACACTGACACAACTAGCACTTCTAGTTTTAATCCTGAATCTCACAAAGCATTTAGAAAATGAAATGCTATTGCTACAAGAAAGTATAATGAAAATTATTTGGAATATGGATTTTTTTGGAATGAGGATGAAAACGACCCAGACCCCAGTGCATTATTTGTTACAAACAATTTTGGAATCACTCGATGAAACCATCGCTTCTGCTACGGCATTTTCAAAACAAACACACCTGTTTAAAAGGTAACTCTCTCGACATTTTTAAAAGAAAACGAACTGAAATGAAAACTAACAAAGGTTCACTTCATTCTTTTACTACAATTAACGTACGAGCAGAGAAAGCATCATATTTGGTTAGTTTGAGAATTGCTCAAACTGCAAAACCACATACTAGTGGAGAAACATTAATATTACCTGCAGCCAAAGACATTGTGATGTCTATTGTTGGCCCTACAGCAGCAGCCAAGTTGAATGTTGTTTCTTTGTCAGATGACACTGTTTCGCGACGAATTAACGAAATGGAAGCCCAAGTAAAACAAATACTAATCGAAAATATAAAGCAAAGCAAATGGTGGTACATATATTTTTTGATTCTTATTTATGTGGTACAAAATTTAAAAAGTTTGAGAACCCCTGGTCTAGACCAAGTCTAATGTGTACGGGTTGTTAGTAACAGTAATCTAGTTTAATACCGACATCCATTTTTGTGATATAGATGAACATGAGATTCTCATGAGTGTGTTTGAATAGCCTGACTGTTTGATTATTATTACCCTGCTTTACTTGTATTTTAGTATTAACCTTGATTTGTTGATTATGTGTTGTTTAAATTGTAATGTTCTTAGATAAATAATAAATATGTTTTCCCATGTATACCCGAGTTTGTTTAAGTAAGAGATTGAATTTTACCACTCACGAAAATATCAAACCTATGTTTAGAGGAAAAAAGGGGAATTTAAGATTGTCAAGGCCATGACTGTATACTGAGAACTCAATCTACCTAGCTACTTAATCTATATAAGGTATTACTTGAATTCTGGGAAAGTTTCTTTGGATAAGAATTTCTATCCTAGAGTTCTGACTGGCGCAGCATTAACAAATAAATTTCTCATCAGAGCTTGAAGAGAGAAATGGCCCCAGAAAGTCAGTTTAGAAGCCAGATCTCAGTAGGTATAAGGAGAACAATAGAGGTAAAATATTTAAGAAAACAACGATGTAACAATGTGAAGTCTACAGCCTCATTTTACACGTAGACTAGTTGAAGGATACTTCACATGCAAACTTTGGTAAGGGATTAAAACAAAAATATAATTTCTTGGCAAGTCAAATATAATGTACTTTCTAATTGAATATACTTTGTAATCCTGCAGAAAAATTTCTATATCCAAAAATAAGGTTGGGAGAAAAATTAGGAATTGCAAGGAGGGAGGGATTTTGAATTGTTTAATGTTTTCGAAAATGGCAGGAAAGTAACACTAGAGTTGTTTAAAATAGTGCTAAGGCTAAAAGGATATATTCCCAAGGTATACTTATACAAGTACAACAATAATTACAATTACAAGTACCAAAAAAATGCCAACCTGGTTAGCGGAGTTGTTAGCATATCTGCTCTCCAACCAAAATGCTGCAGGTTCGAATCCCATCGTGGGCATGGATGTTTGTGATTGTCTGTGAAAATACTAGTGGTTGGTTGGCAGTAGATGGTGTTGGTGTAGATGATGATGATGATGGTAGTAGCGGTTCAGTGCAGTTGGTGGATGAAGTAGTGGAAACGGAAAGTTGTAGAATAGGTGCCCTCCCTCGATGATCTTTGGACTCCTTGGCGATCTCACATAATAATAATAATAATAATTTGATTGGCAGATGATAAGGAGAAGGAGGAAGTTAATACTATTAAGAAAGAGTCAAAGGATAGTCGTATATCAGTGTATGGGGGACTCAATCATTAGAGGTGTGATTACTAATCAAGTGCACAAAACACTTTCCTAGTAGAACAATGAAGCAAATAACTGATGCACTGCAGCAAAGGAAATACTGAGCATCACAAAATTAGTGGTAGTTGTGGCCACAAACGACTTAGTTGGGGAGAAGAAAAATATTGATAGAAACTTGAGGAAGTTGTTGCAGCAGGTAAAGAAGAAAAGTGTTATTGGGAAAGCTGTAGGCGTGTTACCCAGATATGATAACAGGGAATTAAGAAGGAGAGCAGAGATAACGAATAGTAAGATGGCTGAGTTGTGTGAGGCAAAGGGGGTTCACAATTTGTAAGTCTGTGGAGTGAATTTGAAGGTAAGTTGTGTTTGAGGCCATTCTAGCAGCTAGAATAGAGAATGCTGGTAGAATGGCTTCAAACACACAGTGACTGTTATGTTTATACACAAATGTAAGGAGTATTCAAAACAAGAGAGCTGAGTTTGTTGCATTGATTAAGACGGTATGCCCAAAAATAATTGCAATAAGTGAAACTTGGTTGTCTGAGGAGGATGTGATATCAGGAATGGAATTAGAAGGTTATATAATTTTCTGGAAGGAAAGAAATGTGAAAAGAGGAGGGGGAGTATTGTTAATGATTGCAGAGGAATTGTCTCTGCAAAGTGTGGAAGTTAGTAGTGCATGAACAGATTTTGAATCTATGTGGTGCGAAGTTAAAATAAACAGGTTAGTATATCTGATAGGATGCTGTTATAGGCCAGGGAATACAGAGAATACTGATTGTGAAATGTTTGGGCAAATTAGTTGAGCATGAAAAAAGAAGTTGATCCTGATGGGAGAATTTAATTACAGGAATATAGACTGGAAGGAGGGGGATAGTGTGTGTGTGTGGAAACAAGAAGAGTGAGTTTGTAGAGTTTCTGAGAGATAAGTATTTTAAGCAGCATGTGATTGAAGCAACTAGAGGCTTAATGTTTTGGATTTGGTGATAACTTCACAAGATGTAGTGGTTAATGAAGTGTTCACACTGCTGCCAGTTGGTGAGAGTGATCATGAAGTACTTGTTTGGGAAGTGATGAAACAAGACAAGGTCACTGTCAAAAATGGATACATGGAAGTATAAAGCAGGTGATTATAGAAAGCTCTGTAGTCACTTAGCATCAGTACACTGAGTAGATGAGCTGAGCAAAAAAAAGATGTTGAAAATGCATGGACACTCACAAGGCAGTATCTGACAAAAGCAGTGTATGATTGCATATCAAGGGTTAAGCGAGTAAATAGAGTAAGAGTGAAATGGATGAACAGTGAAATCATGCAGGATATGAAAATGTTATGGAGGAGTTACAATAAAGTTGGTGGTGATCAGATCCAAGAAGAGTATAAAGTGCTCTTTATATTCTTCTTCCGCTACATGACAAGCAAGAGGAAGAATAATTATCACAGATTAACATTGGTGGATGCAAAATCTGCAAAAAATATAGGTGGAATTATTAAATGAGCAGTTTATCAGCATACATCATACTGGTGTAAACAATCCAGTGCAATATATAGAAGAGAGACAAGTATTAGGAGAATTAGAAGTGAAAGAAACAGAGGTGTATTAGATGTTAGTGGTTGGGTTAGATGTGAATAAGGCTGTAGGAATGGATGACATATCACCACATATTCTTAAGGAATGTGCACCACAGTTGGCTATGCCCTTGACCTGGTTATTTAGTTTAATCCTTTATCCAAGTGTGAGCAAACAAAGTTTGCACCTGAAAGTATCTTCAGGACTGGGGTAAGGTGGTACAACACCAGGGCACTCCTTGCAAAGGTGGAGCAAGCTACCAACACTCCTATCTCAGTATCTCCCATAATGCAAAACACATCTCCTTGCGGAGATGTGTCCTAACCAAGAGATCCTAACCAAGTGAAAAATAAACTTTCAACATCTTTCTCTAAATCCAGAGTAATTTATTAAAAAAAGGGTGGCACACCATTTGGCAACTTCCATAGGTAGAGATGACCTGTTAATGCTTCTGCCTGGTATCTCCACTTGGGCCTGGCTCCCACTGAAGAGACCTCAATAAAGGTTGAAACTAGTCTGGGTTGTGGCCCTTCCCTTAATGCATAACATTAGACATATCCGCAAGGAGATGTGTTTTGCATTATAGGAGATACTGAGATAGGAGTGTTGGTAGCTTGCTCCACCTTTGCAAGGAGTCGTCCTGGTGTTGTACCACCTTACCCCAGTCCTGAAGATACTTTCAGGCACAAACTTTGTTTGCTCACACTTGGATAAAGGATTAAACTAAATTTATTATACTGGTTATTTAATGAAAGCCTTGCAGTGAGTAGGGTTCCTAAGGAGTGGAAAGAAGACAAAATAGTACCACTCCACAAGAATAGGTCTAAAACTGAAGTCTCAAACTATGGCCAGTCTGCATGACTGCAGTTGTGGTCAATGTGGAGAGATTGATAAGGAATAGAATACAGAACTGGGTTGATGGACATAGCATTCTTTATGATGGTCAGCATGGATCTGTAAAGGGTAAGTCCTGTTTTAGTAATTTACTTGCATTTTATGATAAGGTGACAAATGTGTTAGATAAGGGAGAATCATATACAGTGATATTCTTAGACTTTACAAAAGCGTTTGATAGATTACCACATGATACATTGGTGAGCATGCTGCAGAGGATGGAAATAGATAGTATATTGGTTAGATGGATCAGAGATTGGCTCTCTGAATGATACCAGCAGGTTGTGTATGATGGGGCAGTGTCTTAAGAAAAGAGGGTAACCAGTGGTGTGCTCCTGATGTTTAACTTGTTTGTAAATGATATATTCATGTGGACTGAATAGGATCTTCAGTTATTTGCTGATGATGCAAAGTTGAGAAGAATTATAAGGAGCACTGCTGATGCTGAATTCCTTCAGGAAGATTTAAATAGACTTTTTACTTGGACAAAAGAGTGGGGTTGTAGTTTTAATATTAATAAGTGCAAGGTGTTGCATTTTCGAGTGCAGAAATATAAGGGCGTGTACTATATCGATGGTGCTGTACTAGAGGAAGTGGATGGGATTAGAGATTTGGGAGTGATGGTTGACAGTAGACTCAAGGTTAGAAGGTATATTGCTAGTGTTTCAAAGGCTGCACATTGTAGTGCTGCTATGATAAGAAGTACTCTAACATGTAAGGATAAGGAAGTGGTTGTGCCACTGTATAAGGCACTAGTCAGACTACACTTTGACTATAGAGCTCACATCTGGTCACCTGGTTTTCAATGTGATGTGGAGATATTTGACAATGTCCGGAGGCAAGTGACTAAGACAATGTCAGGACTTTGGAATGCTGGCTATGGAGAGAGGTTGAAGAAGTGTGGATTGCAGAGTTTGATGGATAGGAGTAAGCAAGGTAATATGATAGAGACATTTAAGTTAGTGAGAGGATTTTATCAGATTAATCCATAGGGGATTATAAAAAAGTGTAGAAAGTGAGAGGGAAAGAACCAGAAATCCTTCCTGGAAATTATGTAAAAGTGAAGTGTGGTGAAGGTGTGTGAGGAGTAGAGTTTTTACATGGAGAATTGTCAGTGAATGGAACACAATACCAGAATGTGTTGTTAATGTAAGGAGTGCTAATGATTTTAAGATTCTATATGATAAATATGTTGACAGTTGAGTGAACTTCCAATGATGAGTCTGTCGACTCTATGGAGGGTGTAATAATAATAAGATTATACAAATAAGTAAAATTTAAAAAATCACAGCTATTAAGTAAAATAGTCTGCTAAAATTTGGATCAAGATGTATAACTATTTCAGCAGAGGTGTCCTGAAAAGTGGCATAAGATTCTTAGAATCCACTCTAGGTCATCTTTGTTCTCTCTCTTCCATCTGATCATAATTGCTATTATAGCCATAATCAGCAACATAAAATTTCCTCTAAGAACACAGATCAATTATGTCACTTGCATGAGCATGGTATGCCATTAATTTCCAAAGCATTTGGAATTTTTTTCTGATGAGCCTGTAATTCATCATCATCATCATCAAATTCCTGCTATGTACCCTCAATGGGTGTACAGGATATGACAGTACTACATGAAAAATTACATCATTACTAACTTCCTATCTACAATTTTCCTCCAAATCAGTCTGTTACTTGTCAAGACTCCAACATTATCAGATCTTATATTTCTATCGTCTAAGGCACTTTGTACCGTATCAATCCACCTATATCTTGGTCTTCCTCTGGGTAGTTTTCCTGCCAACCTGGCAGAGAACACTTGTTTTGCTAATCTTTCCTCTCCCATTCTATTTAAGTGACCATACCACCTGAGATTAGCTCTGCTAATGCATTCCTGGATGCTGACAATGTCAAGTTCTTTCCTAATATCCTCATTTTTAATATGATATTGCCATTGATGCCATCTGTTCACGCCTCTAATCTTTCTCAGGACTCTCATATCTGCGGTCTCTAGTCTTTGGTCAAGTGTTTTACTTCTGACCCAGCTCTCAGATCCATAAGTTAAAACTGGTTTGAACACCGTCTTGTATACAGCTAATTTAGTGTTCCGACTAATTTCTCTCTTATTCCATATGAATTTATTCAATTGACTTCCCACTATACCAGCTTTGCTGATTCTGTTGTCTATTTCTATATTTAATTTACCATCTTCAGTAAAAATTGTGCCTAAGTAGCTGAAATGTTTTACTTGTTCCACAGGTTCTCCATTCACAACACAGTTGACATTTTCAATGATTCTGCCTATTTTCATTGTCTTTGTCTTTTTATTGCTGACCTTCATACCATATCTATTACAACAGTTATTCAATTTAGTCAGAGAATCTTGCAGACTTGTAGCGGATTTATTTAGAAGTATAACATCATCCGCATAAAGCACAGAGCTGACATTAACATCTCCAATTTTGATATCAGGTTTAATACCACTTTCCTTCATAATGTGATCCATATAGATAATGAATAACAGAGGGGATAATGTACATCCTTGTCTCACACCAGATTTAACATTAAACCATCTTCCTGTACTTCCTTCAATTCTAACTGCTGACTTACAACTCAAATAAAGACCAAGTATTGCTTGATATAATGCCCCATTGACACCATATAACTGCAGCATATTGAATAGCTTCTCTCTTGGCACCTTGTCATATGCCTTTTCCAAATCGACAAAACTTAAATATAGATCTTTGTTATATTCCCATGCTTTCTCGACTATTTGTCGTAAAGTGAAGATCTGATCCTGACAGCCTCTATTTGGCCTGAATCCAGCTTGTTCTTCACCAAGCTTTTCTTCCACAATTTTTCTCAACCGTTTCTCAAGTATACTGGCATAGATCTTGCCAGGAACACTCAGTAGGGAAATACCTCTGTAATTCTCACATTCAGTTTTATTTCCCTTTTTATATATGGGTACTATGAGAGCTCTACTCCAATCATCGGGAATTCGTCCCTCTGTCCAGGCTTTCTGAACTATGCAGTGTAGCCACTGTAAGACTTTTATACCACCATACTTCAGCATTTCTGGTCGAATATCATCTACTCCTGCTGCCTTTCCACATTTCAAGCCTTTGATGGCTTTTTCTACTTCAAGTATGGATATGTACTCCTGACTGCATGCCTGGTCAGTGTTTTTTATCACTGTGCTGTCATCACTGCTTGATTCATTTAGCAGTTTTTCAAAGTAATTACTCCATACTTCAAGGATATCTTTTTCTCCTGTTTTCATGTCACCTTTATCATCTCTAACTCCTTTTACAGCACTCTTTCCTTCATTCCTAAGCTTCTTCAACAACCTCCAGAATATTTTGCCACCTTCTTGATATTTATTTTCTATATTCTTGCCAAAGTCCTCCCATGACTTTTATTTAGCTAGTTTTACACACTGTTTAGCTTTCTTACATTTGTCTCTGTATTCTGTAAGAGTAAAAGCTGACTTATTTGCCAGGAACTTTTGATATGCTTTCTTCTTTTCCTTCACTGCCTCTTTAACTTCCTGTGTCCACCAGGGAGTTCTGATTTTTTTATCCTTGCACACAACCTCACCACATGCCGCTCTGGCAGAATCAATCAATGTTTTCTTCAGAGTTTGCCACTGAGGTGTCGCAAATTTTTGAACACCCCCACCCCCAATTTGATGTGGATTAGGTCTCTGATGTCAATAATTACAAAGTTTTTGCTAAAGTAGTACATATAAATACAAGAATAAATTACAGTAGCTCTGTGAGCCAGGGATTCAATGACTTTTAATGATAGGCATATAGTAGCAGATAATAAATTACTCTAGATGTATGACTAACTCTGGAAATTGAAAATACAGAAATAAACAGCAATTTCCATAGCAGGGAGCTGTTTAATCGATAAGTAGGAAATTTGAATTATCTGGCTATATATGTTTGTAGGAGTTACCAGTCCATATGTAAAGTTGAAGCACAAGAAGCACATCATAATTATATCAAACATTACATACCTACAGCGAATTAGCCATGTATAATCATCTCCTATTCAGCAATAACTGACTTGCTTAAGTAAATTGATTTCAAAGTGTTCCTAAATCAAATGTTCCTAGAATATTGTAATGTTCTTTAACTTTATTAAAATAAAATGTAATATAAAATAGTTTAATAATACTGCTCGGAAAATGTTTCTGCATCATTTTTATCTCGTCTGAACTGGGAATCAGAATTTCTCTGAAGGAAAATAATGTCAATTTTGAATTGTTTGAATACATCAAACTAAAATTAATGGACCAAAATAATGGAACAAATGGACCAATAATGGAATAATATAATGAACCAAAATAATTAATTGCTGCTGTTGGAATTGTGTAACTAGCCTAATGAGCACTACATCACTGTGTACAAAGATTTCCATTCCTTCTTTCTCCCCCCATTTTTTAAATGAACATTATTGAATGTTCATTGAATAACATTTCTAGTTACAACATAAGTAGAATTATAATACCATACAGCTGCTGTTTGAGGATATAACAAAGGTACATTATGCATTTTTTACATATCAGGGATCATAAGTGAAATGAATAGGAAATGGGTATGGATGTTTATGATTGTCTGTGAAAACACTAGTGACGGTGGCAGCAATGGTACTGATGATGGTAGTTGAGTTCACTGTAGTGGGTGGAGATGCAGAGATGCAGAGTAGTTGCCTCCCTTGATGAGTCTTTGGACTCCTTGGAGGTGCAGGTAATAAAAGTAATAATAAATTAATAATCTATTAATATATTTTCCGTCATTTTATACTGTGGTAGGTCATCTTTGCTCGCTCTCTTCCCATATGAGGATTTTTTCTTGAATGGCAGGGAATATTAAGTAGAGTAATATGCACAAATATCAGGATTGGGAACTGAACAATGAGACTTATTTGTGTGGAAAGGTATACGTTCGCCGCATTGATTGGATTTTAACGGCATAGATGCAAACACAGATTGATAAGAAAATAACTATTCATTAACTTAACTGCTAATATTTCACTGGTATTATATCCAGTATCTTCAGAGCATACAAACAAAGTTTGTTACAGTAGCGAGACAACTGCAATCCGGTGCAACAGTGGGACTAGTACGAGTAATTGTAGCATGCAACACAAAGACTAAAGTCCTAATTAGGCACCATCTAAGTTTAAAAAAAAATAATAAATAAAAAAGATATTAATTTAGTAATCAAAATAGATGACTGTCTCCCAAATCTTTGGTAGATTTATACAGCCATACTTGTTGAGGTTTGGAGTATGTATGTTTCAAGGCTTCTGTTAATTCCAGGAACAACCTCTCTGACTTGTAAAAGCTTCTGTGCAGTACTTTTGTTTTTTTCCAATGGATCCTGTGTGCATGTTATCCAGAGAATGGTCTGCCAGACCCGACTTGCCATTGCGAAAGTGCCGGATATATTGTTCACTGAGGCAGATGTCCACAGTAGGCTCGATGACATGAACAGGGCACTTCATAGACTCCTGGATGTGATAAAGGAGAGAATCTGTCCTTAGGTAAACGGACGAGAGTTGCCAATTTCACATAAGGTTTAAATACAGCGTAGTTGGTGTTTGTTAAGCACCCTAGATAAATTTTCAGATGTGCCTTTAATGTATGGGATGGTGAGAGTTTTGTTGTAGTCTTGGGAGATAGTGGGGGGGATTTTTGGGGAGCATTTAGTATTTTATCTATCTTATAGGGATTATAGTCATTGGTCAGGAAGGTGTGACACAGGTGAGAAAGTTCAGCAGTGAGAGCAATGTCATTGGAACAAATTGCTCTAGCTCTATGGGTTAGTGTTTTTAAGATACCATATTGTTGAGAAGGGTGATGGTGTGATTGTTTGTGTAAATATCTCCCTGTATGTGTGGGTTTTCTATAAACTGAGAATTATAAGGAACCTTCTGGAAGACGTGTGATAAGTGTCTCCAGGAAGGGTAGACAGACACTGGCTTCTAGTTCCATTGTAAAGTGGATTTTAGGGTGCTGGCTATTCAGATGCACTAAAAATGTATTCAGTGTGTCTGGGCCATGTGGCCAAATAGCAAATACATCATCAACATAGCGTAGCCAGAGACTAGGTTTGAGAGTGGCTATGTAATAGCTAGCTTTTCCAGATGTTCTAGGTAGAAGTTGGCTTGGGGGGGGGGGGATCCATAGCTGTCCCATCTAATTGTTTGTATATTTTCCCTTTCCAAGTAAAATAACCTGCCTGTGCTGTGAATTTAAATAGCTGAAATATATCAGGGGTAAATTGTGAATTTAGTAAGTTAAGGGTTTCAGTTAATGGTACATTCGTGAATAATGAGGTGATATCAAAACTCACCATTAAGTCTGAACTTTTTAAGGTGTGGTTTTCTAAAATACTTTTAAGGTGGATAGAATTTTTAACAAAAGAGGGAGAATTGTTTGTGCAAGTGGCTAGTAGTTTGGCTAAATGTTTATATGTGGGAACTGTTTGTGAATTTTTGCAGTTCCATATATCCTGGGTGTTTTTACATGGAGGGGTCTGAGTTTGTTGACTGTTTCTTTTGGCCAGGAAGTGACTTTGTTCAATAACCTTATTCTTTTCACCTTATTCTTTTGTGAGTTGGTGGGATCTCGACCTATAATTTGATATGTTGACTGGTTCTTGGAGAAGTGCATGCATTTTGCTTTCATATTCTGTTGTATCCATCACTACAGTTGCGTTTCTTTTGTCTGATTTGGTTATGGTAATGTGGTTATTATTGCATAGCTCTTTTAGAGCCATGATTTCTTTATGTGGGATATTATTTTTGGGAGGCTTAGAATGGATTAGGATGTTGGCCAGATCTAATTGAATATTATTGGCTATTGCTGGAGGCAGGTTGTATATCCCACGTTCAACAGAAGCCATTATTTTGGCTTTTGGAACTTCTTTAGGAGTAATGGCAAAATTGTGTCCCCAACTTAATGCACTAGTTACTTCTTTGGTTAAGGTTACTAATGATAAGTTCACAACGACGGCATCTTGAGGTAATTGCAGCTGCTGCGTAGCAATGCGTTGTTGGAGTTTTTTTTAAACTTAGATGGCACCTAATTAAGACTTTAGTCTTTGTGTTGCCCGCTACAATTACTCATACTAGTACCACTGTTACACTGGATTGTGGTTGTCTCGCTACTGTAACAAACTTTGTTTGTATGCTCTGAAGTTGCTGGATATAATACAAGCGAAATATTAGCAGTGAAGTTAATAAATAGCTATTTTCTTATCAATCTATGTTCGCATCTATACCGTCTGCGTTCTTTTTGGGCCTTGTTCTGGGAAAATATGGAGAAAAAAAAAAGGAAAGCTAATAATAATGGTAAGTGCCTGTTGCATTTCTGTTCAGGACATGGATTAGTTATTACTAACACCATGCTCCAACATAAAAAGGTGCACAAATTCACATGAAGAGAAGATGCAAGAAATAAGAAGTCTCATTGACTATGTTATAACTAATAGTGATGTTTTCCTACTGGTTGAGGACACACAACAATATACACAGGATTTGAAAAAGGAAATGATCACTATTTAGTTTTGAGTAGGATAAAATTGAATCTCATACTGAAAAGAAGAGTGTGTAAGAAAGTTTTAAAACAAATCAAAGTTGAGCAACTTTCAGAGGTGAACTGTAGACTCAGATACACAAACATCATTGAAGAAAAAATGAAATAGTTGTGAATGTGAGAGTTACAGAGGTATTTCCTTACTGAATGTTCCAAGTAGATTTATGCAAGTATACTTAAGAAACGTCTAAGAACAATTGTGGAAGTGAAGCTTGGTGAAGAACAATCTGAATTCAGGCCAAACAGAGGTTATCAGGATCAGATTTTCACTTTAAGACAAACGGTGGGGAAATCTTTGAAATATAAATTCAGTTTTGTTGATGGGTCAAAGCTGTATAACTGAGAGGAGACCTCCACATAGCCCTTAGAGGAATGCAGAGAACCGACCAGGGCTTCTGACCTAATGTCCAATCCTCACCTTCTTGTGGTGCACCCTGTTGGGTATCTACTTGGATACTGAACGAACGAGGATCAGCTGACAATTTGGGATTTAGCCGACCAAATTGTATTCTTATTGGTTAAACCAAAATACAAAATGATGGTACAACATGACAAAATTTCATGCCGGCTGGGGCGTCGCCCAGTTAAACAAGGCCCCCGTTGTTTTCGCCGGGGAACCAGGGCGAACAGTGAAAAGTCAGCTACTGGAACAAATCTGAAAACACACCTTAACTCAACATCACCAGAGTTAAAGATCGGTACTATCAACATAAGAAGCCTGAAAATGTCAAAGAAGTGGAGCTAGCTGAAGAATTAGATAAGTACCAGATTGGCATAATAGGGGTGACTGAAACAAAAAAGACAAAAACTGGTGAGATCTTTCTGAACAATAAATACAAAATGTTATATTCAGGCAATGACAATCAAGGAAAAGAAGGAGTAGCCATAGTATTCAACACAAAATACGAGGCTAATCTTCTTGAATGGCAGGCAGTCTCAAGTAGAGTAGTAATGTGGGCAAATATGAGAATGGGGAACTGGACAATTAGACTTATTTGTGCCTATGGTCCCACAGAAGGTTCTACTAAGGTAGAAGTGGAAAAATTTTTTGATGCTTTAGAAAACGCAACTGACACAATGAAAAAGGAAAAGTTGGTCCTTGTTGGGGATCTAAATAGCAGAGCAGGAAATGATTGTGAGACATACAAAAATATTTTGGGAAAATTTGGAGAAAAGAGCAAAGCTAATAATAATAGCAAATATCTGTTGAATTTCTGCTCAGGACATGGACTGGTTATTACTAACACCATGTTCCAACATAAATATGTGCACAAATTCACATGGAGAGAAGAGGCAAGGAATAAGAAAAGTCTCATTGACTATGTTATTGTTGATAGTGGTGTTTACTCCCTGGTGCAGGACATAGAACACCCTGGCAGACACAGGAAGTTAAAAGGCAGTGAAGGAAAAGAAGAAAGCATATCAAATTCCTGTCAAATAAATCAGCCTGTGCTCTTAGAGAATACAGAGACATATGCAAGAATGCTAAACACTGTGTAAAACTAGCTAAACAAAAGTCATGGGAGGACTTTGGCAAGAATACAGAAAATAAATATCAAGAAGGTGGCAAAATATTCTGGAGGTTGTTGAAGAAGCTTAGGATTGGGGGAAAGAGTGCTGTAAAAGGAGTTAGAGATGATAAAGGTGACATGAAAACAGAAGAAAAAGATATACTTGAAGTATGGAGTAATTACTTTGAAAAACTGCTAAACGAAACAAGCAGTGATGACAGCACGGTGGTAAAAAACACTTAGCAGGCATGCAGTCAGGAATACATATCCATACTTGAAGTAGAAAAAGCCATCAAAGGCTTAAAATGTGGAAAGGCAGCAGGAGTAGATGATATTGGATCAGAAATGCTGAAGTATGGTGGTATAAGTCTTACAGTTGCTGCACTGCATAGTTCAGAAAGCCTGGACAGAGGGACGAATTCCTGAATTGGAGTAGAGCTCTCATAGTACCAATATATAAAAAGGGAAATAAAACTGAATGTGAGAATTACAGAGGTATTTCCCTACTAAGTGTTCCTGGCAAGATCTATGCAAGTATACTTCAGAAACAATTGAGAAGAATTGTGGAAGAAAAGCTTGGTGAAGAACAAGCTGGATTTAGGCAAAATAGAAGCTGTCAGGATCAGATTTTCACTTTACGACAAATAGTCGAGAAAGCATGGGAATATAACAAAGATCTGTATTTAAGTTTTGTCGATTTGGAAAAGGCATATGACAAGGTGCCAAGAGAGCAGCTATTCAATACACTACAGTTATATGGTGTGAATCTTCGCTTTATGCAGATGATGTTATACTTCTAAATAAATCCGCTACAAGTCTGCAAGATTCTCTGACTAAATTAAATAACTGTTGTAATAGATATAGTATGAAGGTCAGAAATAAAAAGACAAAGACAATGAAAATAGGCAGAATCATTGAAAATGTGAGCTGTATTGTGAATGGAGAACCTGTGGAACAAGTAAAACATTTCAGCTGCTTAGGCACGATTTTTAGTGAAGATGGCAAATTCAATATAGAAATAGAAAACAGAATCAGCAAAGTTGGTATGGTGGGAAGGCAATTGAATAAATTCATATGGAATAAGAGAGAAATTAGTAGGAACACTAAATTAGCTGTATACAAGACAGTGTTCAAACCAGTTTTAACTTATGGATCTGAGAGCTGGGTCAGAAGTAAAACACTTGACCAAAGACTAGAGACCGCAGATATGAGAGTCCTGAGAAAGATTAGAGGCGTGAACAGATGGCATCAATGGCAATATCATATTAAAACCGAGGATATTAGGAAAGAACTTGACATTGTCAGCATCCAGGAATGCGTTAGCAGAGCTAATCTCAGGTGGTATGGTCACTTAAATAGAATGGGAGAGGAAAGATTAGCAAAACAAGTGTTCTCTGCCAGGTTGGCAGGAAAACGACACAGAGGAAGACTAAGATATAGGTGAATTGATACGGTACAAAGTGCCTTAGATGATAGAAATATAAGATCTGATAATGTTGGAGTCTTGACAAGTAACAGACTGATTTGGAGGAAAATTGTAGATAGGAAGTGAGTAATGATGTAATTTTTCCATGTAGTACTATCATATCCTGTACACCCCTTTAGGGTACATGGCAGGAATTTGATGATGATGATCTGGAAAAGGTATATGACAAGATTCCAAGAGGAAAGCTCTTCAAAATGATAGTTATATGGTGTAAATGAGATATTATACTCTATTTAAGCTGTAGTCTCTATTTACGCTGTAGGTTAGCAGTTAGAATTGAGGATATTCAGGAAGATGGACTGATGCTAAATAAGGTATGTGACAAGGGGGTATGTTATCCCTGCTGTTATTATCTATATGGATCACATGAAAGAAAGTGGTATTAAATCTGATATCAAAATTGGCAATGTTAATTTTAGCTCCTTACTTTATGAAGATGATGTTATACTTCTGAATAAATCCAGTACAAGTCTGTAAGCTTACCTGACAAAAATGAATGACTATTGTAATAAATTTGGTATGAAAATTAGCAATAAAAATACAAAGACAATGAAAACAGGCAGAAACACTGAAAACATCAATTATACTCTGAATGATGAACCTATAGAGCAAGTAAAACACTACTATTATTTAGGCACAATTTTTAGTGAATATGGTAAATCAAATATGAAAATAGACAAGAGAATTTGTAAAGCTATTATGGTAGGAAGTCAGCTGAATAAATTTATATGGAAGAAGAAATAAATTAGTCAAAACACTACGTAAGCTGTATACAAGATATTGTTCAAACCAATTTTAACTTATGGATCTGAGAGATGAGTCAGAAATAAAACACTTGATCAAAGATTGGAGACCTCTGATATGAGAGTTCTGAGTAAAATTAGTGGAGTGAACAGATGGCATCAATGGCAGTATCACATTAAAAATGAGGATATTAGGAAATAACTTGCCATTCTTAGCATTCAGGAATGTGTTAGTAGAGGTTATCTTAGCTTCCTTAGCTCAGTCAGTATAGATGAAGCCCTTTGGTTGGAAAGACATGAGCTCGATTTCTGTCCAAGATGTGAAGAACCCTTATCTGGTCTCTTTCAACTAAAGGTGAGTTAGTCGGTCTAATATGGGATAGGTGGTTTTCTCACCCAGAAACTCTGGTTTTTCATCCTCAAGAACAGGCAAACTAGTCCCTTGACTACATGCATCTGCAGTTATAAAAATTGTTTTGCCTCTCCCCCTTCCAATGCAAGATTCTATGCAACAAGCTGATTGGGGTTTCCCAGAATCACATAATCATAGCGGACCTACGTCAAGTGGGATAAAAGTGCTATAAAGAGGAAGAAGTAGATGTGTGTATGTGTGTGCATATATAGGTGAATCCCAAGGAGGTTTCTTTCACTATGTGGCTGTTACAAGGAGAAATGACTGTGCACTAATGATTTTGTTGGATGGAGATAGCAGCTGGTTGAATAATGCAGATGATGTAGCAGAACTATTTCATGATCACTTTATTAGGGTGTTTTATTCATCCTCCTGAAATGACCTTTATTCATAGAGAGATATGGCAGGATGAAGTATTAGAAGTGAATGTATTCTGAATGCTGAGTGCTCTAGATGTTAGTAAGGCAGTGGGAAAATGTGATTCTGCAGATGATCTTTTAAAAGGCATATGTGCTACTGAGCTGACCATGCCAATGAATGACCTGGCTGTCATATAAAATTTTACAACTACCTACGAGGTGGAAGGAAGGTAATATAGTGCCATTGCATAAGAGTGGAATGAAAGTAACAAACTCTTGGCTTGTGTTTCTCCTGTGGCTGTTAAGAGTTTGCAGAAATTGGTAGATCGTATAGAGAACTGAGAAGATGGCAGTAATATTATTTACGATGCTCAGCAGTAATTGGGTTGTCTTTATAATAAAGTACACAGTCCAGTGGATCAGTAAAATGCATATCTGTCATCTTTCTGTACTTTGCAAAGACATTTGACATCATGCTGCATGATAATTGATATTTAAGATACTGGACTAGTGGATTGGATTAGAAATTGATTTTCTAATAAGTTATCAAAGAATTGTATGGCAATGTACTGGAACTGACATTGTTCAACTTTTATTTCAATTATATTATCAAGGATTATAAGAAGGCATTCAGTTGTTTGCAGATTATGCGAAGAATGCAAGGGTTATTAGTAACAGTGCAGATGTTATGGTTCTTCAGGAGGAGAATATTTGAATAATTGGAAAAAATGAGCAAATGAAGGGTATAACTAGTTTAATATATATATATATACCAAATGTTGACGGTATAAACTCGCCTACTTACAACCTATCTAAATATCTTGCATCTTTCTTGAAAAACCTATCCGGTAATTCCTTCTCTCATATAAAAAATTCAGCTGAGTTCGTGTCCAAAATCAAAGACGTCAAACTCAACAATTCAGATTTAATGGCAAGTTTCGATATAGTTTCTCTCTTCACGAATGTACCTACTCAAGAGGTAAAACAAACTATCCAAGAAATTCTTTTCCTTACTTTCTCACTGTGTAAATTCAGGATACTTCAAATTCGAAAATAAGATTTACAAACAGAACTCAGGATTGGCTATGGGCAGTCCGCTCTCTCCGATTCTTGCTGATATATTTCTTAAGGACTTCGAAGAAAAGGCGATTAATTCCTCAACACTAAAACCCCCAAATCTGATACCGTTATATAGATGATGTATTCCTCATTTGGGAACACGATTTAAACAACCTCAATATTTTTCTAGAAAATCTCAACAAGTTTCATGAGAAAATCAATTTCACCTATGAACTGGAATCCAACTGTCTTCCCTTTTTGGACTTAAAACTTACAAGATGCACTGAAAATATCAAAATCTCTATTTTTAGAAAACCCACACACACACACAGACAGACCTTCATGCTTCTTCCCATCGCTACCCTCTGCAAAAATTTGGTATTATTTCAACCCTAGCACATCGATCCAGATCTTTACTAACAGATGAAACAGAATTGAAAATGAACTTAATTTACTACAAATGACTTTTGTCAAAAATTGTTTCTCTCTTAAGAAGATTGATAAATTTATCTCTCATTGTCATTCACCTACTATTGAAGATTCTTCTACCCCAAGAGCATTTATATCTTTGCCATACATCAGCTCTCCCCCCCCCCCCCAAAACTGGCAAAAATTCTTAAGAAATTCAACATTAGAACTTGTTTCACTACATTTCCAAAACTTCGCTCCATACTAAGTAGACCTAAAGTAAAACATCTCCCTCTTCAGTATCTAGGAGTCTACAAGATCATGTGTGAATGTGGCAAACCATATTACGGTCGGGTGGCAAAATCTATCCTTTTACATATTGAGGAACACAGAAGAGACATATCCTACAACAGGACCAGAGCCAGCTCTCTCTCAAGCCACATTCTCTTCTCTATTAACTTGGATGAAGGCCACCAACACCTCGTAGACTGGCCGCAAACTTCTAATATACACATGTGTTATGATGAGCTCGAAAGAAAGATAATCGAATCTAAAGAAATATCCCTCGATTCATCCCATATAAACAACAGCCTTAGCTACAATCTTTCTGATGCACACATTGCCAATGTCCAGTATTGGCGTTATCATGATAACTCACGCACGTAGTCAACTTCAATTGGAACTCCAGCACGCATTCCTGTTTAAACTGTACTACTCCTGAAGAAGTTGATTTTTCAACGAAACTAGTAGTGATAATATTTTTGGTTTACAAATCAGGTGTTGATCAATTTTATTAACTTAATCAGCTAGTTTCGCCAAACTCTAACTGTTGGCGTCTTCAGGGCACTTACATATAGGTTGAAACAATCTCACAATTATGTGTAACTATAAAACTGACAAGAATAACTGTCAGTTTTATAATTAAACCTCCTTGGGATTCACCTATATACACACACACACATACACATCTAACAGGTATTCTTGTCAGTTTTATAGTTACACATAATTGTGATATTGTTTCAACCTATATTTAAGTGCCCTGAAGATGCCAACAGTTAGAGTTTGCCAAAACTAGTTGGTTAAGTTAATAAAATCAACACTTGATCTGTAAACCAAAAATATTATTACTAATTCTCAGGATCAAGAAAATAAACCTTCATTATGAAACTAGTAGTATCTCAGCATTAAACTTTATTCTTTTTTATTCTCGGTATTATAGTCATTCAAACTAATTTATTTTTCACATATATATATATATATATATATATAAAGAATGATAGGGCCACCTCAGAAGCCATGCCAGAAAGTTCTGATCCCTGTTCTATGAACAGGGAGAAGGAGACTTACTGCAACACTAAATGATCCTTGCAGACAATCTCGTTAGATAAGACAACGGATACTAGCCAGGCCATCCAAGACTGCCTGTCTTGCCAAAGCAGTGCAATCCCAGGCATCTCTCTAACATGATGGTAATATTAGATCCCCTTGATGGTGGCCTGGAAATCAGGTCAAAAAAAAAAAAAAAAGACTCAAGAGATATAGAGACGAATACAGGAAGAAAAGAAGACAAAGAATGAAAAATGAAAAAAGGGGAATTTATATGCCCCTCCACAATAAACATGTACCCAAGATGGAAATCATGCTGCACCCACTGCCTGAAAACTTGAGTTTCTCATTTCTCATTGCATAAGTAACTGACAAGTATAGCAGAATATACAGAGAATTAATCTCCATATCATAGCATTAATTAAGATTGTATGTTATTGGCAGTTCCCATCTACTGAACTTAATACAAAATTATAATGAGATGGAGTTAGTATTTTATGAAAATAATTCAGAGTATAATACATGGTAAAAACAATATTTACCTGTTTGCTTACAACTTTTAAATTTTTTCCTGTAGCAACAGTCATTACTTCAGGATCCACAGGTGTACTCAGAAAAGATAAACTAAGGAGTGGTACTTCCAAGCACACCAACCACAACATATGAGATGGAGGAAGAGGCAGTGGCATGAAAAACACAGATGATAGTACTTGTAATAATGTCAAACTTAAACAGCAACAAAGCATGTACTGTAGGCTATTTCTCATGTTGCCCATAAAGTGTCTTGCCTATAGAAAAGTTGAAATACCTTCTTAGTTATACATTTAACAATTTTCATGATGAAATAAAATAAACTTTTTCATTCTCTGAATTACAATACAGTATTTAATGTCTAATCATTTACATTTTTCTTATTTGTATTATACAGAGAACATTACATTAAGAGAATAGTTTTCCAAAGAATATTTCTATTTAGTTTAGTAACTGTTTTATATAAATTGAGATATATAGCCATTAAAAATAAATAAAACATGAGCTGCAATATAAACAGAAACAACACAGACATATAATAATTAATTTGTGTTTATGTGAGACATTAATTAAGGGAACAAGAAAAAAGAATATTCTAATCCTTAATAAAAATTACGTAAAAAAATTAATAAAAATATCCTTAATAAAAAGCACATGCGTGTGCACGCACACACACACACACTAAATTCTCAAAAGGCAGCTCTTCAAAAATTGTGCATATGCAAAAAACAGATAAAGAGGAAAGAGAAATATGAGTAGCATTAATACAGACCTGGTATTTTGCCATCATGATATCTATGAAGAAATGCATAATTAACAATATGAAAGGCTGGAAATTACAGGAAAATGATTTCTCTTTTAAATTTGTTTTTTCATTTTAAGGGAGTGGGTTATGATTATCAACCAGCCACTCAACCAACAACTGATGTTGGTGAATATATTATCCAACTAAGGGCTGTTACCATATAAACTGTCCATTACAAGAAATGGGAGAGGGGGCTTCAAAGATTACTGCAAAATGAGATCATCAAGGTCATCCTAGGAAATGTCATCACTAGCTAAATAAGTAAGTTACTTATCCCCACAAAATATAATGAGTTTTGTGAAGATAAGTAACTGTAATCGAAACTGTATTTCCCTGACAGATGTTTCATGGAGTAATTTTACTGATTGTGCTACCATAGCTGCTACAATAAGGATATCTGTGGTTAGCAAGGGTGTTAGAGTGAGGTTTTTTACTTGGAGAGTGGTGAATGAGTGGAATAAGCTGCCAGAGTCTGTTGTGGGTGCCATGACTGTGAATGAGTTCAAGTCGAGGTATGATAGATACTGTGTGAATGTCGAATAGTTGTTCTTGACATGATGTTATGGCCTCCCTCGATGAGTCTGTCGATTCCTTGGAGTTGCCCGTAATAATAATAATAATATCTCCTGAACACAGTTCCTTTATGGATTTGTAAAAATCCATTCAGAAGGGTCCAATTGGAGATTCCTCCAATTGGACCCATCTGAATGAAGCTGGACATTTTTCTAATTGGGTGTTCACTGTTGAGTGTAAGATGAAGAACACTGGTGTATATATTGCAGCTTCTGATGTTTTTTGTTTCTTACTTTGGTTTTCTGTTGATGATAATATGGTTTCTGAACCTGGTTGAGGGCACATGATAAACAAGAGGATGATTAGGTTTTCATTCTCAGGAGTTTAGTTCAGCAGCAGAGCTGCCCACTCACCACAAAGCATTAAATGAACATCTACTCTCTGGCAAGCAATGAGAGCACTTTGGAGTGGAATGACAGGGCTAACTTGGATGCTATATGAGCACCACAGAAAATCTTTAGCTCTATCCTTGGGCCATCTAGGACCACCTATCTTGCCAAAGCAGAGACCAAAGTAGTGAAGGACTACCAGAATTCCCCTTTCCAGATGTCTATGGTCAAACCACACATTAACAGTGCTGCAGGACATTGGATCACAGTGATAGTGGTCGGGAAGGATATTAAAAATGACTGGGGAAGTCAAGTGAAAATTATAAGGGAAAAAAAAGGCAAGAAAAGATGAGAAATGAAAAGGGACACCATGTGGGGGCCCCTTCCATTCTTCCCTATGGGTCCATGGACAAAATGAAAAAACTTCAATATGCACAACAGTTACAGAACCTAGTGGAGCACTGGATGTGGATTGTACACAGAAGACTGCCTGTAAAGAACTCAATGAGTGTGTATAAATAGCAGTTTCTTTTATATGCACAAGCACAAGCTGAATTGTATCCAGAAGAGTTGGATGCAATTCGGCTTGTATTTCAAAGCAAGTATTCTGAAGACCAAAAGGTTGAATAAGGTAGGTGTAAAATGGATGAATGTGGAGCTTACGTATGAAATCTTATGAGAGTTTTTAGATATGTGGCAAGCAGAAGGAAGAATGATCATGGTAAGATGAAGTTAATAGATGAAAGTGGTAGAATGGTAACTGCTGCAGAAGGCATTGTTGAGGTATTTCAGTGATCAATTTATAAGGGTGTTTCATCCTGATCAAGGTGGAATCATGAGGAAATTAAGTGTAGAAGACATAGAAGAGGATGGCTTAATCGTGAGTGAGCAGGAGGTATTTGAGGAAATAAATAAACTTGCTGTCAATAAGGCGATAGGATTTGACATATGACCACACATCTTAAAGGAATATTCCAAGGAATTGTCAGCAGCATTGGCATGCCTGTTCAATAAAAGTCTTACAACAGCACAGGTTCCAAGGGAGTGGAAGGAGGGTAAAATTGTTACACTGCATATAGGTGGTGATAATTAGGTAAAGGTACTGGAGAGATTGGTGAGAAGTAGGATACAGAAATGGGTTAATAACAGCAGTATTTTCTGTGGTTATCAGCATGGGTTTGTTATGGGGAGATCATGTTTCACTATGTACTATAGCAAGGTGACAAATACCTTGGACAGGGGAGATGCATATACAGTGGTGTACTTAGATTTTGCAAAGGCTTTTGATAGATTGCCACATGACAAGCTCTTAAATAAATTGAAACAGATGGGATTGGATAACAGACTTCTGAGACAGATCAGTGACTGGCTATCAGATCAGAAAGTTGTATATGGGGGGTGCGGTATCCCGAAAGAGAAAGGTCACTAGTGGCATGACACAGGGGTCAGTTTTGAGGCCATTGTTGTTCAATTTGTATGTTAATGACATTGGATGGGTTTAACTAGTGATATGCAGCTGTTTGCAGATGATACAAAACTGGGAAGAGCAATGCAGAATCAAGTGAAAGCTGGCCTTACAAGAGGACTCAAATAGATTGCATGAATGGGCATGTAAGTGGAACTATCAGGTCTATGTTACAAAGTATAAGGTTTTGAGATTTGGTAAGCAATAATGGGATGCAAAGTATATGCTTAGTAGGGAAACTTTAAAAGAAGCAGAGTCGATGAGAGATCTAGGAGTAATGGTGGACAAGGACCTGAAATTCACGGGCCTACATTGCACAAGTTCTGAAGACATCACATTGGATAATGAGAATGCTGCAGAGGACCCTCACATACAAAAATAGAGAGGTTATGATGCCATTGTATAAGGCTTTGATCAGTCTTCATATGGTTTATTGTGCACAGATTTAGTCACCAGGTTTTCATAGTGACGAGGATATGTTGGAAAGGGTCCAGAGAAGATTCACAAAGGTGGCCAGTGGTCTTTGGAATGTGCAGTACGAGGACAGATTGAGAGAATGTAAGTTGCAGCGCCTTATGAATAGGAGGAAGTGTGTGTGTGTGGGGGGGGGGGATATGATTGAGACATATAAGCTAGTCAGGGGGGTTGTTATTGGGTTGACATGGGAGATATTTTTCATAGAATATGGGGGGGGCAGAACAAGAGTCCATTGCTGGAAACTGTATAAGGAGGGTGTGAGCGGGAACAAAAATGTCTGGTTAGTGGAATGCATTGTCTGAATGTGTTGTGGGTGTAGATACATTGAATCAGTTTAAAGCACAGTTGGGTGAACATTGTGTGCATCCCACAATGAGTCTCCGACTCCATGGAGGTCAGATATTAATAATAATAATAAAGTAGATCACCATGTGCTCTGAGAGAACTGAGAGAAAAAAATGTAAGAAAGCAGACCAGTGTGCAAAACAAGTTACACCTACATCTTGGGAAGACTTCAGTAAGAACAGAAACAACAAATATCAGGAAGATGGCAAAATGTTCTGGAAGTTACTAAAAATTCTCGTAGACAGGCTTATACGTTGGTGTTATGCATTATTAAAACACTTAAGGAATAGAACAACGTAGTTAAGGATATAAATTAAATTAAACTTTAATAAATATTTTCCGATATTTCGGCAACGTCACATTGCCATTTTCTAAAGGAACTTACAAAAAAGTTACGTGCACGTAGGCACTACAACACAGAAACTGGGAATGAAGAGATGAAGCTATTGTTCTCCTAACAGTCCTGATG
This sequence comes from Typopeltis vanoorti, assembly GCF_054136105.1. Lineage (NCBI taxonomy): Eukaryota > Metazoa > Arthropoda > Arachnida > Uropygi > Thelyphonidae > Typopeltis > Typopeltis vanoorti. The sequence continues at coordinate 47,582,521 of NC_143557.1, read as the reverse complement.
GTGCCCTCTAGCGGGCTAAGTAGGTGTTCTTGGCCGTTGGGCTGAAGGTCTGCAGATGTAGGCCTCCCAAATTTGGGGCAGTCGCATACAACCAAATTTGTTGAGGTTTGGAGAATTTCTTAGGGCTGAGGCTGATTCCATAAAGAGTCTTTCAAATTTGTATTTGCTACGGTGTATCCCTGTAACTCTCTTCCACCGTATTCTGTGGCGTGTATCCAGAGCATGGTCCGCAAGCCCAGAATGACTGTATTTGTGAAAACGGATGTAGTCCTTGTGTTCCGAAATTCTGATATTCGCTGTCCTGCCTGTTTGGCCAAAGTAAGGCAGTTTACAACTGCAAGGGTCCTGGTAAACACCAGATAGGTCTAGGGGAAGTGGTTGGTCTTTATTGGAGCGGATAAGGGATGCCAATTTTCTGTAAGGTTTGTAACAGGAGGTCAGGTCATGTTTTTTTAAGATTTTGGTAATCTTTTCCGAGGTGCCTCGGATGTAGGGAATGGTGATGGATTTAGAGTAATCCTCGTTGGGGGGGGGGGATGGATCTGTGGTTTGTAGGTTCTAATATTTTTTGGATTTTTTTTGGGGGGTAGCCATTGGCTGAGAAAGTGTTGAGGATGTGATTTAGTTCAGTGTTTAGGGCCAAGTCGTTTGAACAGATTAGTTTAGCCCTGTTGCATAGTGTTTTCACTACTCCATATTGTTGTGAGGGGGGGGGGGGATTGTTGGTGAATGTATCTGCCTGTATGGGTGGGTTTTCTGTAAACTGAGAAAACCAAGGATCCATTAGGCTGGCGGGTGACTAGTGTGTCTAGGAAAGGGAGGATGTTGTTTTCCTCTTTTTCCAGAGTGAATTTGATTCTGGGGTGTTGGTTGTTTAAGTGTGTTAAGAAGGAGAGAAGTGCTTCAGAGCCATATCGCCAAATAGCGAACACATCATCAACATAGCGAAGCCATATGGTTGTTTTTGTGGGGCAGAGGCTAAGATTTTTCTTCAAAGGTCTCCATAAAGAAATTGGCCAAGGGTGGGGAGAGTGGTGAACCAATGGCTGTCCCCTCTATTTGTTTATAGAATTTGTAGACAGGACAGCGAATATCAGAATTTCGGAACACAAGGACTACATCCGTTTTCACAAATACAGTCATTCTGGGCTTGCGGACCATGCTCTGGATACACACCACAGAATACGGTGGAAGAAAGCTACAGTGATACACCGTAGCAAATACAAATTTGAAAGATTCTTTATGGAATCAGCCTCAGCCCTAAGAAATTCTCTAAACCTCAACAAATTTGATTGTATGCAACTGCCCCAAATTTGGGAGGCCTACATCTGCAGACCTTCAGCCCAACAGCCAAGAGCACCTACTTAGCCCACTAGAGGGCACCATCAGGACTGTTAGGAGAACAATAGCTTCATCTCTTCATTCCCAGTTTCTGTGTTGTAGTGCCTACGTGCACGAAACTTTTTTGTAAGTTCCTTTAGAAAATGGCAATGTGACGTTGCCGAAATATCAGAAACTATTTATTAAAGTTTAATTTAATTTATATCCTTAACTACGTTGTTCTATTCCTTAAGTGTTTTAATAATGCATAACCAACGTATAAGCCTGTCTACGAGAATCAACATCATCCACGGAGATACAATCTCACGGAAGGCCCGCCAATACGGTAAATTGAAATTGAAGCTGTCTAGACAATTAAATCGTCTAGCATTCCTGAAACGTTGCCGGGATAATAAAGTAATCCCGAACTGTGTAAAATTTAAGCACCGGTTTGTGTCACAAAAAGCTCTCCGAATATATAACCGCGCTAGCTACACGAACAAATCACTGCCACACAGTCGCTCTTAGCGGACATTAACGAAGCTATTCGTGCCGTCGAAGATGAGCTTTCGCGCACTTTGAACCACGAACTTTGGTTGATTTTACATGTCTCATGTACTGCTGCCGAAAAAGAATTTAAAAATATACGAGGCCGACAGATGAAAAAGTTCGAAAAATTAAAAAAGAACTCTACCGTCTTTCCAAAACCTGCTACCAACACGGTAATCAAACTTTCTTCAGTCACCCTGAAGACTGAAGCACTCAACGCGCTGGCACGTGGACACAACTTCGCCATTCCTCCCAATAAAATACCTAATGAGGATATTATGATCCAGATCGAGTGCGGAATCCGCCACCTTCCACATCAAGTCACCAACAGTGTAAGACTGGATGTAGCCTGTGTCCTTTCCAAAGCAAGACCACCAAAAACCAACATATCAAACAAGGAATATAAAGCTCTACAGGAAATAAAGAACAATAAAGAATTAGTTATCACCAAAGCAGATAAGGGAAATGCAACTGTAATACTTAACCAGAAGGACTACACAGGTAAGCTGAATGCTCTTCTATTAGATCGGGCCACTTACCTCCCTATCAATTACAATCCCACCAACTCTCAAATTAGAAAACTTCACAGGCTCTTTAAGAGAGTCACTTCTTGGCCTGTAGAAGTTACCAACAGATTAAAGCCATTTAACTCTATACCCCCCCGTATTTACGGACTCCCAAAAATATACAAAGAAAATGTGCCATTACGTCCCATAGTGGATGGCATTGATTCCCCCCACATACAAATTAGCTAAACATTTGGCCAAAGAGCTCACACGCTATACTGGCAACACACCATCACACATAAAAAACTCAGCCCATTTCAAAGCCAGCATAGAAAACCTTCCACTCCAACAAACTGACATAATGGTCAGCTTTGATGTGTCCTCTTTATATACAAATGTCCCACTCAAGGAAACTTTAGAGCTAATCCAAGCTAAATTTTCTCCCGATATATCAGCCTTATTTCAGTCACAATGAACTCAGGCTATTTCGTTTGGCAACGAAAATTCTACAAACAAATAGAGGGGACAGCCATGGGTTCACCACTCTCCCCACCCTTGGCCAATTTCTTTATGGAGACCTTTGAAGAAAAAGCCTTAGCCTCTGCCCCACAAAAACTAACCATATGGCTTCGCTACGTTGATGATGTGTTCGCTATTTGGCCACATGGCTCTGAAACACTTCTCTCCTTCTTAACACACTTAAACAACCAACACCCCAGAATCAAATTCACTCTGGAAAAAGAGGAAAACAACAGCCTCCCTTTCCTAGACACACTAGTCACCTGCCAGCCTAATGGATCCTTGGTTTTCTCAGTTTACAGAAAACCCCCACCCATACAGGCAGATACATTCACCAACAATCCCCCCCCCCCTCACAACAATATGGAGTAGTGAAAACACTATACAACAGGGCTAAACTAATCTGTTCAAACGACTTGGCCCTAAACACTGAACTAAATCACATCCTCAACACTTTCTCAGCCAATGGCAACCCCCCCAAAAAAATCCAAAAAATATTAGAACCTACAAACCACAGATCCCTTCCCCCCCCGTCCCACAACATGGATTACTCTAAATCCATCACCATTCCCTACATCCGAGGCACCTCGGAAAAGATTACCATAATCTTATAAAAAAACATGACCTGACCTCCTGTTACAAACCTTACAGAAAATTGGCATCCCTTATCCGCTCCACTAAAGACCAACCACTTCCCCTAGACCTACCTGGTGTTTACCAGGTCCCTTGCAGTTGTAAACTGTCTTACTTTGGCCAAACAGGCAGGACAGCGAATATCAGAATTTCGGAACACAAGGACTACATCCGTTTTCACAAATACAGTCATTCTGGGCTTGCGGACCATGCTCTGGATACACACCACAGAATACGGTGGAAGAAAGCTACAGTGATACACCGTAGCAAATACAAATTTGAAAGACTCTTTATGGAATCAGCCTCAGCCCTAAGAAATTCTCCAAACCTCAACAAATTTGGTTGTATGCAACTGCCCCAAATTTGGGAGGCCTACATCTGCAGACCTTCAGCCCAACGGCCAAGAACACCTACTTAGCCCGCTAGAGGGCACCATCAGGACTGTTAGGAGAACAATAGCTTCATCTCTTCATTCCCAGTTTCTGTGTTGTAGTGCCTACGTGCACATAACTTTTTTGTAAGTTCCTTTAGAAAATGGCAATGTGACGTTGCCGAAATATCGGAAAATATTTATTAAAGTTTAATTTAATTTATATCCTTAACTACGTTGTTCTATTCCTTAAGTGTTTTAATAGTTACTGAAAATGCTTAGAAATGCCTGAAAGAGTATTGTAAAAAGGATCAGAGATGACAAATGTGACATGGAAATTGAAGATATCCTAGATGTTTGCAGTGATTATTTTGAAAGACTGTTAAATAAAACAAGAATTGACAGTATAATGATAGAAAATATCCAAGAACATGCAATTAGGAGTATATATCAATACTTAAGTAGAAAAAGTCATCCAAAAACCCAAATTAGAGATGACTGGAATAGAGCTTTCATAGTTCTCACCTGTGAGAAGGGAAACAAAACTGAATGAGTATTCTAAACAAGTTTTATATGGCAAGCATACTAACTCAGACACAACTAAGAAAAACAGTGGAACAGAAACTTGAAGAAGAACAAGCTGAGTTCAGGCCAAATAGTGTTGTCAGGATCAGGTTTTCATTTGAAGACAGACAGTTGAGAAATCATGAGATCATAAAAAGGTTTTGTTCATCTGGAAAAGGCATATGACAAGATCACAAGAGAAAAGCTGTTCAAATTGCTATGATTATATGGTGTAAATTTAATAATGCAATGAGCAATCTATATTTAACTTATAACAGTCAGAAATGAAGGAACTAAAATGAAGTAAAAACAAGGGTGTACAGTGTATTTCTTGAATATTTGTTCCGTAATACATTGCTTTGATTATTTAAAAATATTTTATTGTAATGTATGCATGTATTGCAAAGTACAGATAATGTAGAAGTGGTCAAGAATTTGTGTAAATTATTTATAGTGTACATCACTGATATCACAGGTAGATCATTGATATGGCTGTATTAATGCCCATCACAACTACCAATATTTTTTGTCTGTAAATTGTGTTGTTCTGAAAAATAGTCAAGTGGGTAATAATGATTGCAAGACAGTCACTAAAAAATAAAATCTTATCTGATATTCCAAAACAAATTCTTTAGTGCATGGAGAATTTTACATGTGTGAAAAAATTCTAAAAAAAAAAAAAGTGAGAATAATATATTTTAGTTTTTCCTTCTACATAAAGGAAAATGAGAGCCTCTATATCTTAGCTGTTTTTGATGATGCCCTTCAGCTGGAAAGACCTTGATTCAAATCTCATCTATGATATGAAGAACCTTTATCAAGGCTTTTTCATGTGAAGGTAGGTTAGCTGGTCTTTGAAAAGAAACCCTGCTACCACATACAGGCAAACCGGCCAGGAGAATGCATGTGATTGACATACAAAGTATGCTTGTAGGCATAAAGCTAACCACCTTATCTTGGAGTTTATGATTATGAAATTCAAGGATACCTTGGATGGTTATGAGCAACTCAGGTCACATTAAGTACTGTAGAAGAAGAAAAATGCACATGCTGAAAGCAATATTAGCAAACATAGAAGTGAAGAACTCATATGTGATGGGGAAAGCAAGAAACTAACAGCAGAGAGATAAGTGGAGTAAGGCTCTTCTTACAAAAATTTTATCAAATAAATAAAGTACCTATTGATATTTGCTATTAGTGACTGTAAGAGAAGAATTTATTTTAACATATGTGTTTCTGTTATGCTTTGAAAGAATTCTCAATTCATCACATTGCATTGCATATGGGACTATATTTGTCAAATACAATACGGAGTACAAAGAAACTATAAATCCCACTACCACCAACATGGGTGGAGGTCTAAACTGCAAATGCAGGTCTTAAAATATACCTCCCCCCCATATATTACTCTACAAACAAACAGTCACAGGAAGCAGACTTAACTCAAATTTTAGACAAAATCAGGTAGTGCTAGTAGCAGCAGACCTGAAAACCAAACACACATTCTGGTAAAGCAGAACTACAAACCAAAAGTACAATCTACAATGATTTTGCTGCCACCAAGAATGCCATTGATTCTAGGACCTCCAGAACATACCTACCTACCTACTACAACATGACAGGACTTCCTGATGTGCTTTCTATAAGCGATACCTCAAAATATCATACATCAATACCAAATAAGTGTAATAGATGACTTCAGCTCTGACCACACCCTAGTTTCACTCCAAATAGGCTCATAACACAAAAATATCTGAGATGGGTCCTAACTGTCAACTGGACCAAACTAATAACTGATCTACACAAATCTATTATCCAAATTCCAACCACCAACTCATAGGCAAATTCTGAGCATTAACAGCTGCCACTACCGATGTGCCATGCAAAAACTCAAACTGACTTCTGATGAGATTAAAAATCTCATTCACAGAAAGAACAGAACAAGATGCCACAGAATGCTGGCCCACAGAATAATAACAATAATAATAATATTATTTTGTGACACCTCCAAGGAGTCCAAAGACTCATCACTGAAGGGCACTCTACTCCACTCTGCTACACAGATCTCACCGTCTCCCCTACTGCTTAATTCTCCCACTACACACAACTACTATCCATCACCAACAATATTTTTTGTCAAGTGGATAATAACCGCAGAGGGCAAACAAGACTGCAGTCACTAAAAATTTTTATCTTATCACTGATGAGCAAGCTCGATTCTACACATACTGACCTCTGAATTAGAAACTTTTATTTAATACTGTCTTGGACCTCCTTTAGTCCAAAGTACAGGATATGCAATTTGGCAGAGATTCCACAAGGTGTTGAATTGAATATACATCTACAACATACCAGGCATTCACCAGGCAGTCCTTTAATTGTCTCAGATTTGATGGAAGAGGACTTTGCTCTTGGATCTGTTTCTCTAATAAGGCCCATACATTCTCAATGGGATTCAGATCCAGGCTTTGTGGAAATGGTGAAGTGAAGATGGTAGAGGTGATGGAAGTAGCACTGCTGTCCGTGAAATAACTGTCACCTGCTGGATAAAAAGTGAATATTGCAAGATGAACTTGATCAGTAACAATGTTGTGACATTCCTTGGAGAACACCTGATACCACCTCCAGAACCTTGAGTTGTGTTTACAAGGCAAGCTGGGTTCACTGCTTCATGGGCTCCTGCTTATTACCTACCGTTAATACAGAACAAGATGTACTCTAACTCATCAGACCACCAGTCTTACAGCCATGTTCCTGACACTCCTGTAGATGAACTTCCTGGTTCTTTGCAGAAATCAGTGGTTTCCATATAGGCATGATCTGCCAATACTGATTCTCTTCAATTGCCTGCATATAGTTTGGTGAGATATAGCTTGGGAAGAACCTTCATTAAATGCTTTGGTCAACTGTTGCACATGGGAAGTTCTGTTTGTTCGTACACAGCTTCTCAGACAACAGTGATCTTGTTCTTGACAGACTGTCTTAGTACCACTGTTATGCCTCTTAAACAAGCAATGTGGGTTATTTTTCCACTGATTTAAACACCCAGGATATTTCACCATTTGAGAAACCAGTTGACTCTGCTGTTTTCAAAATCATGGCTCTAGGTACTAGGTAAGACAGATATCCTTATCGAACTTTGAAAGATCCTTTGTTTTGATGATTACTGACTAGTAGTATTGTTAAATAGTTCCCTAGAACATGTAGCAATGTATGTAAGTGATGCTTACTACAAGAGTGGTGTAGAACTACAAGAGTGGTGATTATGAAAAGCTAAGGAGACACTGGTAGCTACAGCGTGAAAAGAGGAGTTAAGTGGAAATGAGACAGATGCTGCATGGCCATTGATCAACAGCTATTTAACAGCAGCAATGTCTGAGTGTATTCCAAAAGGTGAAGAGACTAAACAAGGCAGGAGAAAAATGGATGAACAAAGAGAATAAATGTGAAATCTGGAAGAAGGTAGCACTGTGGAGGTAACACAAGGTGACTATTGGTAATAATCAGTTGTGTGAAGAGTAGATGAGAAGATATTGGCAAATCACGCTAAGAAAAATCCTAGCAAATTCTTTTGATATGAGGCAAGTAGATGGAAAAGTGATTATGGTAAGAGGATACTAGTTTATGACAATGGTGGACTGGTAACCAATATAGAGGATAGTTGAAGCATTTGATGATCCGTTTATCAGAGTACTTCATCTTCATGAAAGCAACATAATGAGAAGTTGAAGTCTAAAAGGTATGGTGGAGGAGGGACTGATGGTGAATGAGCAGAAAGTATAGGAGGAATCAAGTAAACGTGATGTTAATAAAGCAATAGGACTTGACAGTATATCATCATGTGTCTTGAGGGGGAATGTTCTATGGAATTAATGGCACATCTGTTTAAAATGAGTCTTGCAACAAGATGAGTCCAAAAGGAATGGAAGGTTTGAAAATTTGTTCCATTTCACAAAAGGGACATAAGACTTAGGCTCCAAATTATAAGCCAATCTGTGTGTCTGGGGGGGGGGGGATGTTGTTAAGGTGCTAAAATTAATGAGGACCTGGATTCAGAAATGGGTTGATAATAACACTATTCTTTATGATGGTCAGCATGGGTTTGTTATGGGGAGGTCATGTTTCTGCAATCTACTTACATGTTACAAGATAACAAATTTACTTGATAAAGGAAATGCATATGCAGTGGTGTACTTGGATTTTTCAAAGACCTTTGATAGACTACTACATGACAAGCTAGTAGCTAAATTGAAACCGATGAGATTAGACAACAGACTAGTGAGTTGAATAACTAATTGGCTATCAGTCAGGTATCAGTAGGCTGTGTATGCAGGAGTGGTATCCTTAAAGAAAGTCCATAGTGGAGTGCCACAAGAATCCGTTTTCAGACCATTATTGTTTAATTTTTATGTTAATGACATTGGAACTGGCTTATCTGAAGTGCAGCTATTTGCCTATAATGCAAAGTGGGAAGAACCATGAGAAGTAGAGCAGACATTGTGGCCTTGCAGGAGAATCTCAGACTATGTGTGGAGCTATCACAGTTTAATGTTGCAAAGTGCAAGGTCATTGAAAAGAGATGAGAGATCTGGGAGCGATGGTGAACAGAGACAAAGTTTAGGGGTCACACTGTTAAAACTGTAAGAACATCCCAACAGATTATCATAATAATGAGATGTAAATAATAAACTGACATGCAGAACCAAAGAGGTTATGACTCTCTTGTACAAGGCTTTGAGCATAGACCACATGTGGACTACTGTGCACAGATTTGGTCACCTGATTTTCAGGAGGATGAGGATTTATTGGAGAAGGTCCAGAGATTTACTATGTGTCAGCTCTATGGAATATCAGACACAATGAAAAATTGAGGGAATGCAACTTACAGAAGTTTGTAAATATAAGAAGAAGAAGAGGGGACCGGAAATATAATTGCGACATATAACTTGGTGTGGGGTTGTTACCAGATTAATGTAGAGGATATTTTTCACACAGTGGAGGGAGGCAAGGGTAGAATTAGAGGCCATTCCTGGAAGCTATATAAGGAGGGTGTGGGCAGGGGAGTGAAAAGCAGTTCTTTGCGTGAAGAGTGATTGGTGAGTGGAATCTATTTCCCGAAAGGGTGGTGAATGAAGAAACTGAAAGGGTTTAAGCACGGTTCAATGATCTTGCATGAGAGAGTATAGGATGTCCCATGATGAGTCCTTTGATTCTATAGAGATCAGATGTTAATAGCTTTAAGTGAAGTTGCAGAGAATCGTATCATCTGAATGCAAAATACTCTAGGGTTCCCTGTTATTACCTCTTCATTTTGCCATCTATGTGGCTGACATCCCGTGCACAGTTGCCATCAATAGCCATATATGCAGATGACACTGCAATAATGGTACAATACCTTCGACTTAGATTAGCTGAGAAACTGCAAAATAATTTTCAAAAATTGCTTAACTGATGTCAACACAAACAAGAGCACTGCAGCTATTTACAAGATGATGATTATCCATGGGGTGCAAAGTGGTCATGTTTGGCACCCCTATTCCATGGGACCGGTAACCAAGTACTTATGGATACAACTAGGTACGGATCTCTGCTTCACACTTCATGTTGAGCATGTCTTTTCAAAAGAAAACAGGACAGCTATACCCATTATTCAACTGATATAGGCAGCTAAGCATGGAACTTATACTATTTCTAACAAGATGCTGATCAGACCAGTTCTGATGTACAGCTCACCCAACTAACACAGCTGATTTCAACTTTAACAAAGTACAGATAGACAAATGTTTATGAATAACATTCAATGCACCACAGTCCATAAAAAATGTACAGCTTCACCAAGAAGCCAGTATCCCAGAGCTCAAAACTTTCTTATCCAAAAGGACTGAAAAATTCTTTGCAAATGCCACCATCCACCCTAACCAACTGATCTGTCCAGTGGCAGATCTGTTGGGTGTATTTTGTATTATGTATTTTGTATTATGCAGGGTGCATGACCCTGTAAAATACAAATGTCTCCAAATCACAGTGAACAGGTAACTCACTACCAGAGCACAAAATGGGTGAGTATAATATCTCAAGTCCACTCAAGTCTACTAACTAGCAGCAGACTATAACGGACAAATATCTTAAAGCAAACACCCCACAAAACCGAAACGAGCAGGGAATTTTTTCTGTTTGTTCTAATATTTCTGGCATTCCACAATGTGCATGATCAAGCTCAATAATCATTCTTAATTGAACAATTTATTTGTTGAATTACGGTAATTATTGAGCATGATCATGCCAGTAATTAGCTTAACCTTGGGACTTGCTACCAGTAATGAAATATCAATAGGTGTGAAAACAGGTCTGGATGGTGACCCATCCTGTTGTGCATAGCAAAATATAAGTCTGCAAGTAAGCATGTTTCGCATTATGGGATAATAAGGCAACCGATGAAGTTACAGCCTCCATATACTTAGCTGTGAAGATATTTCATGTGCAAATTTGTTTGCTTACACTAGGATAATGGATTAAACAAGAATATAATTTCTAGTCTAGTATAATTTACTCAGTAACCAAATGAAAATTCTTTCTAAAACTATTTCTAATACAGAATATAGCAGTATATGAAATTTTTAGCCGACCAAATTGTATTCTTATTGGTTCAACCAAAATAAAAAATGATGGTACAACATGACAAAATTTCATGCCGGCTGGGGTGTCGCCCGGTTAAACAAGGCCCCCGTTGTTTTCGCCAGGGAACCAGGGCGAACAGCGAAAAGTCAGCTACTGGAACAAATCTGAAAACAAACCCCAACTCAACATCACCAGAGTTAAAGATCGGTACTATCAACGTAAGAAGCCTGAATGGCAAAGAAATGGAGCTAGCTGAGGAATTAGATAAGTACCAGATCGATATAATAGGGGTGACTGAAACAAAAAAGACCAAAACTGGTGAGATCTTTCTCAGCAATAAATACAAAATGTTATATTCAGGCAATGACAATCAAGGAAAAGAAGGAGTAGCCATAGTATTCAACACAAAATACGAGGCTAATCTTCTTGAATGGCAGTCAGTCTCAAGTAGAGTAATGTGGGCAAATATGAGAATGGGAAACTGGACAATGAGACTTATTTGTGCCTATGGTCCCACAGAAGGTTCTACTAAGGTAGAAGTGGCGAAATTTTTTGAGGCTTTAGAAAAAGCAACTGACACAATGAAAAATGGTCCTTGTTGGGGATCTAAATAGCAGAGTAGGAAATGATTGTGAGACATACAAAAATATTTTGGGAAAATTTGGAGAAAAGAGCAAAGCTAATAATAATGGCAAATATTTGTTGGATTTCTGCTCAGGACATGGACTGGTTATTACTAACACCATGTTCCAACATAAAAATGTGCACAAATTCACATGGAGAGAAGAGGCTAGGAATAAGAAAAGTCTCATTGACTATGTTATTGTTGATAGTGATGTTTTCTCCCTGGTGCAGGACACCAGAGTGTACAGAGGATTTGAAATTGGAAGTGATCACTATTTAGTCTTGAGCATGATAAAATTGAATTTCATATTGAAAAGAATAACATGTAAGAAAGCTTTAAAGCGAATAAAAGTTGAGCAGCACTCAGATGTGAACTGTAGACTAAAATACAGAAAGATTATTGAAAATAAAATAAAAGAGTTTGAGAACAGGAATCAAACCTTGGAGATTCAGTGGCAAACTCTGAAGAAAACATTGATTGATTCTGCCAGAGAGGCACGTGGTGAGGTTGTGTGCAAGGATAAAAAAATCAGAACTCCCTGGTGGACACAGGAAGTTAAAGAAGCAGTGAAGGAAAAGAAGAAAGCATATCAAAAGTTCCTGGCAAATAAGTCAGCTTTTACTCTTACAGAATACAGAGACAAATGTAAGAAAGCTAAACAGTGTGTAAAACTAGCTAAACAAAAGTCATGGGAGGACTTTGGTAAGAATATAGAAAATAAATATCAAGAAGGTGGCAAAATATTCTGGAGGTTGTTGAAGAAGCTTAGGAATGGAGGAAAGAGTGCTGTAAAAGGAGTTAGAGATGATAAAGGTGACATGAAAACAGGAGAAAAAGATATCCTTGAAGTATGGAGTAATTACTTTGAAAAACTGGTAAATGAAACAAGCAGTGATGACAGCATAGTGATAAAAAACACTGACCAGGCATGCAGTCAGGAATACATATCCATACCTGAAGTAGAAAAAGTCATCAATGGCTTGAAATGTGGAAAGGCAGCAGTAGATGATATTCGACCCGAAATGCTGAAGTATGGTGGTATAAAAGTCTTACAGTGGCTGCACTGCATAGTTCAGAAAGCCTGGACAGAGGGACGAATTCCTGATGATTGGAGTAGAGCTCTCATAGTACCAATATATAAAAAGGAAAATAAAACTGAATGTGAGAATTACAGAGGTATTTCCCTACTGAGTGTTTCTGGCAAGATCTATGCAAGTATACTTGAGAAACGGTTGAGAAGAATTGTGGAAGAAAAGCTTGGTGAAGAACAAGCTGGATTCAAGCCAAATAGAGGCTGTCAGGATCAGATTTTCACTTTACGACAAATAGTCGAGAAAGCATGGGAATATAACAAAGATCTGTATTTAAGTTTTGTCGATTTGGAAAAGGCATATGACAAGGTGCAAAGAGAGAAGCTATTCAATACGCTGCAGTTATATGGTGTCAATGGGGCATTGTATCAAGCAATACTTAGTCTTTATTTGAGTTGTAAGTCAGCAGTTAGAATTGAAGGAAGTACAGGAAGATGGTTTAATGTCAAATCTGGTGTGAGACAAGGATGTACATTATCCCCTCTGTTATTCATTATCTATATGGATCACATTATGAAGGAAAGTGGTATTAAACCTGATATCAAAATTGGAGATGTTAATGTCAGCTCTTTGCTTTATGCGGATGATGTTTACTTCTAAATAAATCTGCTACAAGTCTGCAAGATTCTCTGTCTAAATTGAATAGCTGTTGTAATAGATATGGTATGAAGGTCAGCAATAAAAAGACAAAGACAATGAAAATAGGCAGAATCATTGAAAATGTCAACTGTGTTGTGAATGGAGAACCTGTGGAACAAGTAAAACATTTCAGCTACTTAGGCACAATTTTTACTGAAGATGGTAAATTAAATATAGAAATAGACAACAGAATCAGCAAAGCTGGTATGGTGGGAAGTCAATTGAATAAATTCATATGGAATAAGAGAGAAATTAGTCAGAACACTAAATTAGCTGTAAACAAACAGTGTTCAAACCAGTTTTAACTTATGGATCTGAGAGCTGGGTCAGAAGTAAAACACTTGACCAAAGACTAGAGACCGCAGATATGAGAGTCGTGAGAAAGATTAGAGGCGTGAACAGATGGCATCAATGACAATATCATATTAAAAATGAGGATATTAGGAAAGAACTTGACATTGTCAGCATCCAGGAATGCATTAGCAGAGCTAATCTGAGGTGGTTTGGTCACTTAAATAGAATGGGAGAGGAAAGCTTAGCAAAACAAGTGTTCTCTGCCAGGTTGGCAGGAAAACGACCCAGAGGAAGACCAAGATATAGGTGGATTGATACGGTACAAAGTGCCTTAGACGATAGAAATATAAGATCTGATAATGTTGGAGTCTTGACAAGTAACAGACTGATTTGGAGGAAAAATTGTAGATAGGAAGTTAGTAATGATGTAATTTTTTCATGCAGTACTGTTATATCCTGTACACCCCTTGAGGGTACATGGCAGGAATTTGATGATGATGATGATGAAATTTTTAATTTTATGGAAACTAGAGAGAGGATGAGATGACGTACATGATAGTGTAAATGAATGCAATGAAAAAAGCGGTGCAAGCTAAATTTTCTCTCATAGGGTAGTGTGTGATTTGAATGGATATCTTTGGAGATGATGAGTACAGGAAGTGTGAATGAGTTCAAGAATAGGTGGTGTGATTGATGTGAAATAAAGTACTTATCCCTTGAGTTTCTTACTCCTTGGTGTTAACACACATACAAATTTTTATGACTATTTTTCTTTGTGCCATTTTCTGAAACCTGATGAAACTACTAGATATTTATGTTGCAAAACTTGTACTATTTTTGATACATGTTTACAGAATAAACTTATTTAAATATATAGTTTTTAGATTTGATCATTCTTTATGATGCTATATATTCAACTATATATTTGAATGGCTTTAATCTCTGAATATAAATCAAAAATAATTTAAAATTCAAATCGTTAGTAAGAGTGGATTAGTAAAAATTACAGAGAAACATGTGAACAGATTCAGCAGTCACAAATTTTATGAATGTTGATTTCTTGAATTACCTTAAGAATCAAGTAATAGAGGCTGACAGGATCTTCTCGGCAAAAACTTAATGAGCATGGCAAGCTATTTAGTAAGTGACTCAATCTTACTGGACACAAATGTTCATCTTTCGGATGGCATTCAAATACAGGTTTCTGTATACATAACTGAGGATACAGTGGTTCAATAGCAATGCTAGAAAAAAAAAAAATTCATCCTTCATCCATTAAAAAATATTCAGATTGTGTAATTATATATAAACATATCATATAAAAATATATGAAAAAAAAAACATATCAGAGTTAATGAAAGAGTCTAAAAAAGAAATAAATAAAATGTCATATTTTTCTTCACAGAAAATAAATATCAGGAATGCAGCAAACTATTCTGGAGACTATTGAAAAAAATTTGAAATGGAATAAAATATTGCTGTAAAAGGAATCAGAGATGATAAAGGTGACATGAAATTTGAAGATATTCTAGATGTGTTCATTATAAAAACATAAATAAACAGTACATTTCTCAGTAATAATTTCCCACATTTTTACCATGGAGAGTCCATAGTTATGACTGAAATTTGATTAATGATGAAGTACTTTGGAACTTTCTTTAAAGAGATGCTCATATTAATGAGAATATTATATAATAATCTGGCATCATTTCAAAGGATCCTGTGGCTAGTATTAGTAATCCCAAGTTCTGCTAGACTGATTTGTGCTGTCTTGGTGGAAATGTAGCATTAGTGTTCATAAAGGCATACAGAAATAGATTGGCTTTTTTTCTAATAAATAGAATAACTGTAACTTCATGGTAACGAATAGACTCCAGGTAGCAGTAAAGATTAAATTTTATCTTTTACATATGGTATCAATGAGCTTTTTTGAATTTATATGCTTGAAAGCTATGGAAATAATGAGTCTTTTCTTCTAATAGAGGGCAGATAAAAATTACTGATAATCTTCTCTACTGTTCTCACCAACGAGAATGGCAGTTTCTGTAATTGCTGAAATTTCTTTTTGAAGTATATTAGATAAGGAGCAGATAAAATGAGCTCTGGATAGAAGGTGTTTAATAATGCCATATTTTTAGCCGAAGTCTAATGGATATATGAGGGTGGTCTGAAAAGTTCTCAGCCTCGACCACAGATGGCAACACTATCGGCAAGATTTTTTTTTTTTCCAAGTTAGTACATACATCTGTCATAAGCATGCATATGAAATTGCAAGTCATTCTATCAAGTAGTTTCTTTTATACAGTTGTCTGAAGCAAAAGTGTTTCAAGGGATACAGAAATGGATAAAATTGAGTATCGTGTGGTTATAAAATTCTTTGTAAAGGAGGGTTAATGCAAAAAGAAATTCATTCAAAGTTCATAAAATTTTATGGGCACTCTTCTCCATCGTTTTCGACAATTAAGAAATGGGCCGATGAGTTTAAACATGGCCATACCAGCCTTGAAGATGATCCACGTGAAGGACATCCAAAAGGTGTAAAAACACCAGAAATCACTGATTAAGTGCACGATATGTTATTGGATGACCGGCGAATCAGAATGAATGAAATTGCTGAGACTATACGGATTTCAAAAGAACGTGTAGGATATATTTTGCACGAAGAATTGCAAATGAAAAAGCTCTGCGCAAGATGGGTGCCATGATTGCTCACAGCAAATCAAAAATGCACATGAAAATCTCTGAACAGTGCTTGGAGCATTTTAACAAGAATAAGACTGATTTTGTGCATTGATTTATTACTACTGATGAGATGAGACTTGAATTCACTGTTACACACCAGAATCCAAACAGCAGTCAAAACAGTGGACAGGAGCCAGTTGTTCAGCACCAAAGAAGTCAGTACCACCAGTAGGAAAGGTTATGGCATTGGTATTTTGGGATGCTAAATGCATTTTGTTTATTAATTATCTTGATAAAACAAAACTAGGGAATATTATTCTGATCTTTTAACCAGACTAGATGAAAAAATTCATGAGAAAAGACCTGGTTTGCAGAAGAAAAAAATCTTTCATCAGGCCAATGCACCTGCCCACAAAGGTGTTTTGGCAATGGGAAAATTAAGGGATCTGCACTAAGAATTGTTGGAACATCCACCCTAAATCCCAGATTTGGCTCCCTCTGACTTCTATCTCTTCCCCAAAACTAAAACTCTTCCTAGGTGGTCAGTGTTTTTCTTCGAATCAAGAGAGGATTGCAGCTGTAGAGGGGTATTTAGCAGATCTTACTGAGAACCACTACAGGGATGGGATGATGGCACTGGAGCATCTTTGGAATAAATGCATTAGTCTTAAGGGAAATTATGTTGAAAAATAAAAATCATTTTGAAATTATAAATTCGTTTTTTCATTATTCGGCTGAGAACTTTCAGACCACCCTCGTATAAAAAAGTTTGTGCAAAACAGATGATGGTAAGGAACTATCCAATTCTCTTCATAAGAACATCAAAGAAAGATATAGTTCCATTTGATTCAAGTTTTCTAGTGAAATTGATTCTGTGATGAAGATTATATTTTTTTTTTGTAAGAAGATATCTATTTGTTTATATGAATGATTTCAAACAGCAATGGCGAAGCCATATCAAAGGTTTTGGATTAATCATTAAAGTTTTTCCTTATAGGTGTTCTAATTAGAAGTTAGCAAGGATGGGATTTTTTATGATTAATTTTTTAAAAAAATTTTTAATGATGCAATTTTGAATTCCATGCATACACACTTCAATTGATCCTAAAAATATATCGGGTTTTTACGTAGCTGTCTTGTGAATGCATATAATGGGAGATTCCTTTAATAAATTTAGTTTAATCCTTTATCCCAGTAAGAGCAAACAAAGTTTGCACCTGAAAATATCTTCAGGACTGAATATAGTGTTGTACTATCTTACCTGGGTCAGTAGTACAACACCAGGCAACTCATAGCAAAGGTGGAGCAAGTTACCAACACTCCTATCCCAGTATCTCCCACAATGCAAAACACATCTCCTTGTGGATATGCAAACTGTTATGCATTAAGGAATTGGCCACTACCCAGACTAGTTTTGACCTTTACTGAGGTCTCTTCAGTGGAAGCCAGGCCCAGAGTTGGAGATACTGGGAAGAAGCAGTAGCAAGGTCATCTTTACCTATAGGAGTTCCCACAAGGTTTGCCACCTTTTTTTATTAAATTACTCTGAATTTAGAGAAAGAGGTTGAAAGTTTATTTTTCACTAGGTTAGACTATAATAAATTTAGTTTAATTCTTTATCCCAGTGAGAGCAAACAAAGTTTGCACCTGAAAATATCTTCAGGACTGAATATAGTGTTGTATTATCTTACCTGGGACGGTAATACAACACCAGGCAACTGGTAGCAAAGGTGGAGCAAGTTACCAACACTCCTATACCAGTATCTCCCATAATGCAAAACACATCTCCTTGTGCATATGTATACTGTTATGCATTAAGGAATTGGCCACTACCCAGACTAGTTTCGACCTTTACTGAGGTCTCTTCAGTGGGAGCCAGGCCCAGAGTTGGAGATACCAGGAAGAAGCAGTAGCAAGGTCATCTTTACCTATAGGAGTTGCCAAAAGGTTTGCCACCTTTTTTTTATTAAATTACTCTGGATTTAGAGAAAGAGGGTGAAAATTTACTTTTCACTAGGTTAGACTATAATAAATTTAGTTTAATCCTTTATCCCAGTGAGAGCAAACAAAGTTTGTGTCTGAAAATATCTTCAGGACTGAATATAGTGTTGTACTATCTTACCTGGGTCAGTAGTACAACACCAGGCAACTCGTAGCAAAGGTGGAGCAAGCTACCAACATTCCTATACCAGTATCTCCCATAATGCAAAACACATCTCCTTGTGGATATGTATACTGTTATGCATTAAGGGATTGGCCACTACCCAGACTAGTTTCGACCTTTATTGTGGTCTCTTTAGTGGGAGTCAGGCCCAGAGTTGGAGATACCAGGCAGAAGCAGTAGCAAGGTCATCTTTACCTATAGGAGTGAGTTGCCAAAAGGTTTGTCACCTTTTTTTATTAAATTACTCTGGATTTAGAGAAAGATGTTGAAAGTTTATTTTTCACTAGGTTAGACTAATAAATTTAGTTTCATCCTTTATCCAAGTCAGAGCAAACAAAGTTTGCTTCTGAAAATATCTTCAGGACTGAATATAGTGTTGTATTATCTTACCTGGGTAAGTAGTACAACACCTTGCTCCACTTTTGCTACGAGTTGCCTGGTGTTGTACTACTTACCCAGGTAAGATAGTACACTATATTCAGTCCTGAAGATATTTTCAGGTGCAAACTTTGTTTGCTCTCACTGGGATAAAGGATTAAACTAAATTTATTATAGTCTAACCTAGTGAAAAATAAACTTTCAAAATCTTTCTCTAAATCCAGAGTAATTTAATAAAAAAAGGAGGCAAACCTTTTATTATTATTATTATTATCATTATTACCCAAGACCTCATGGAGTCAAAGACTCATCTGGGAGGTCATTTTATCACACACACACTCAAACTCCTTGCAGACACAACACTCTCAGGCAAGGCATTCCAATTATTCACAACGCTGCACAAAAAAAACCTGCCTCTCACACCCTCTTTATACAATTTCCAGAGATGACTTCTGGTTCTCCCCTGATCTCCCACTATTCTCTGTAGAACTTCTCCACCATTGATCTTATAACAACCCCTTACCAACTCGTAGGTCTCTATCATATCTCCCCTCTTCCTTCTCTCCACCAGACTGCAAATTACATCTTCTCAATCTTTCCTCATACTCAACATTCCAGAGGTCAGAAACTACCTTAGTCAGTTGCCTTTGGACGCTTTCCAACATCTATTCATCCTTTTGAAAACCTGGTGACCAAATCTGGCCACAATAGTCCATGTGTGGCCTAATCAAAGCCTTATACAATGGAACAAGAATCTCCCTACTTCTACACGTCAGTGTCCTCCGCATCATTCCCAGAAGTCTTTGTGTTGTCTTCACAATTTTGGCGATGTGTCCCCTAAATTTTAGATCCTTATCCACTATCACCCCCAGATCTGTTATTTCCTCTACCTCCAACAATATATTCTCACCAAGCATAAATTCTGCATCCCATCTTTGTTTTCCAAATTTTAAAACCTTACATTTTGCAACATTGAACTCACATCCCCATTTCCGTGCCCAATCACTCAATTTATTCAAGTCTTCTTGCAAGGCCACAACATCTTCACTACTCTTTATGGTTCGTCCCAACTTTGCATCATCTGCAAACAACTGAATATCTCCATCCAAATCTTCGCCAATATCATTAATATACAAGTTATACAGTAATGGCCCTAAAATAGACCCCTGAGGCACTCCACTAGTGACTTTTCTTTTCCTGGATATCGCACCCCCATACAGAACTTGTTGATACCTATCAGCCAGTCTCCAATCCAATGCACTAATCTAATATCCAACCCCACCTGCTCTAGCTTGACTGTCAACTTATCATGAGGCACTCTATCAAAAGCTTTAGCGAAATCCAAGTATATTACTGTGTATCCTTCTCCTCTGTACAAGGAAGCAGTCACTTTATTGTAATAAGTAAGTAGGTTACTAAAGCATGACCTCCATTTAGTAAATCCATGCTGTCCATCAAAGATTATACCATTATTGTCAACCCAACTCTGGATCCTAGTTCTCACAAGCTTCTCCAACAACTTAACCACAACACCTGACACAGAGATAGGCCTATAGTTTGATGCTTGAGTTCGATCACCTCCTTTATGAAGTGGCACAATCTTACCCTCCTTCCACTCTTTAGGAACTTGAACAAGTGCAAGACTTGTATTAAAAAAATATGTCGAGGCAGGTGTCAACTCTCTGGCACATTCCTTCAGAATACGAGGTGATATATTATCAAGTCCCACAGCCATATTTACATCTAGTTTACTCAACTCCCCAAACACCTCTTGCTCACTTACAGTCAGTCTCTCCTCCCCATCATCAACTGCTCTCAATCTCTCCATGAAGTCACATTCACAAGATTGAAAGATCTTTATGAACTGCTGATTAAGTATCTCCACCACACATTCTGCAACAGCTATCTTTATACCATTTCCTCCAATCAATGTCATCCTTCCATAATCATTCTTTCTTTTGCTGGATACATATCGAAAGAACTCCCTAGGATTCTTTTGGCTTCATTAGCTAACTGCTGTTCATACCTCTCTTTAGCTACTCTCACCAACCAAGTCACCCTCCTTGTCTGGTCTTTGTAGACCTCATGAAATTGGTTACTTCCACTTCTCTTATGCTGCCTCCACAATGCCCTTTTTCTCTGTCGCATGCTTAATCTCTTTATTCATCCATCTCACACCTACCTTATTTAACCTTTTCCCCTTGGAATACATTTAGACATTGCATCTACTAAATAGTTTTTGAAAACCTCCAAGCTGCATTGATCTCTTTTCCAGCTAACTCCTCATTCCATGCTACACCCGCAAGCTGTCTCCTGAGCTCTTCATAATCACCCCCCCCCCCCTTGTAGTTCCACGTATACCCTTTTCTTGGTATATGTGGTTACAGTCCTTGCACTGCTGGCAATAATCACCTCATGGTCACTCTCACCAATTGGTGAATGATTTAACACCTCATTTATAATTACATCCTCTGATGAGATGACCAAATCCAAGACCCCTAATCCTCGTGTGCCCTCTGTTACATACTGTCTGAGGTAGTTATCCCTTAAAAACTCAAAAAACTCATTTTCTTTACTTCCAGTTGCTATCTCTTCATTCCAGTCTATATTGCCATAATTAAAATCACCCATAATGATCACCCTTTTCTTATTTGATTGGCTTATTTCACTATACATTTCACTATCACCACCATCCACATTACCAGGTCTATAACTACATCCCACCAAGTATTTGATTCTATTCAACTCTATCTCACACCATACTGCCTCAAAACCAATGGCCCTATTTCCCTCTTGCATCTCTACCTTGTATGGACATAACTCTTTCTCTATCATCAATAGCACTCCCCCTCCCTTTTTACCTCTTCTATCCTCACAAAACATATCATACCCTTCCATCTCTATTCCTGTCAGGATGTCGTCCTCATCTAACCATGTCTCACTTATTCCGACAATCATTGGGTGAACAGATGCAATTAGTGCAACCGTTTCATCCACCTTGTTTCTTATACTTCTAGCATTGGTATACAAACACAACAGCTCATTTCTGAATCTACAGCTAGTTCCACTGATACCACTCACTCAATGTGATCTTTCCATACTGGACTGGGGCCATTTCCCTTTCTGCTTCTTCATTTTAGAACCCTTTTCAATTCCATCTGTTTCCTCTTGATCCATGGTCATCCCATTTCTTTCCTGCCTACACATGCTCTCACCTTCTCTTGGAGCATCCACCTTTCTCACGCTGTGTACCCCTGTTCACCTTGAGCCTCCCCGTTTCCCTGATCCTCTTGCACACCCATTCTCCCATTTTCTATACTCATACCACTCACTTCCCCATTCATATCCACTTCTTCAATCTCTCCTGCTCTTCTAAATCACTCCCCTCTCGATCTGATTCATTCTCTCTATTCACTTCTCTACCTTCCAGCAGCAGTCTCTCCAAGCGACTCACACCATAACCACTCAAATGCAGTCCATCGCTCCCATACAGCTCACTTCGTCCCTCAAACTCATTCCACACATTAACAAACTGTACTCCCATCTCCTCACACATTTCAGCCAGAATATCATTCATAATCCTTGCTCTCTGCCTCATTTCACCACAATCATACCTAGGGAACACACTGACAACCCTTCCTGTCACACTATTCTCTTTTATCTTTCCAAGCAGCCTCCTGATATTCATTCTGACATGCTCTTTGTTCTCTCTCAAATCATTTGTACCAATTAATACTATTAACTCTTTTGCTTGCTCCCGCCTCATATCCAATTCCTCAATCACTCTACTCATTTTACCGCCTGGAAAAGACACCTTGTGCATTTTATCCTCTAGCACACCTTTAATAATGGAGTCGCCATACAACGCCACTCACTCATCTTTCGTTAACTCTTTCATGCCATCATTATTTATTTTAATAGTATTGACCTGAATTCTCTTAATTTCATTACGCATCCATTTCATTTCTTGCTTCATCCAATCCAATTCACTTTCCGAATCTCGCGACACATTCTCTCTATCATTAAATCTTTCTAACTTTCTAACTCTCGACCCCCCCCCTTCTCACTTTCCCTCTCATTCATCCTTCTTTGTTTCCATACTTTCGGTCCAACATACGTCCAACTTTCACTATCATTCTTCTCACTTTCACTCTCATTTATCTTTCTTTGTTTCCGTACTTTCGGACTAACATGCGTCCAACTTTTGCTATCATTCTTCTCACTTTTACTCTCATTCCTCTTTCTTTGTTTCAGTACTTTCCAACATGCGTCCAACTTTCACCATCATTCATTCATTTTTCACTATCATTTATTCTTTCGATTTTTTTCACTTGTGATTTCTGCGTCACGCCATTTCTACTTTCATTCGTTCTCTCAATTTCGTTTCTTTCCGCCACTCTCACCTCACTTTCGTCCCTTTTAACATCCATTGCCGTTTTCAAATCGCTCTTTTTCTTTTTTCCTGATTTTTTTAACATTTTTTTGTCTCTCTTTCTCACCATCCTTCTCTTTTTTCAAACGTGCACTTGCGACAGAATCATTACTAACACTTTCTGTCATCAATTTCATATTTGCATTCATCAGTTCCTTACTCGTGTCACACTTCGCACATACCCTTCTTCCATCTGCGCTAAACATCCACAAATCAATTATGTAATCGAAGGAATACATATAACAGACCTCACACTTAACGAAATGAATGAAATCTAAATTAAAATCATGGAATGACAATGCCACTGCCATTTTTTTTTTCCCCTGCAGGTTACTAGGTCTAATAATAATGATTTCGTAATTAAGTTTAGGCAAGAAAAGTCCCCCACACTAATAATACTGGTAGCGCACAACGTTTACAGCCGCTCTTACTCAAACAATTACGAATATATACTTAATTATTCCTAGAATAACTTATCTCAATCAAGAGCTGTTCTTATACACGTCCACTGCGCTTGGCTCACTAGCGCCACCACCAGGTAAAGGTGGCAAACCGTTACCTATAGGAGTTTGGCAACTCCTATAGGTAAAGATGACCTTGCTTCTGCCTGGTATCTCCAACTCTGGGCCTGGCTCCCACTGAAGAGACCTCAATAAAGGTTGAAACTAGTCTGGGTAGTGGCCAATCCCTTAATGCATAACAGTATACATATCCACAAGGAGATGTGTTTTGCATTATGGGAGATACTGGGATAGGAGTGTTGGTAGCTTGCTCCACCTTTGCTACGAGTTGCCTGGTGTTGTACTACTTACCCAGGTAAGATAGTATCTCCAACTCTGGGCCTGGCTCCCACTGAAGAGACCTCAATAAAGGTCAAAACTAGTCTGGGTAGTGGTCAATCCCTTAATGCATAACAGTATACATATCCACAAGGAGATGTGTTTTGCATTATGGGAGATACTGGGATAGGAGTGTTGGTAGCTTGACCCACCTTTGCTACGAGTTGCCTGGTGTTGTACTACTTACCCAGGTAAGATAGTACAACACTATATTCAGTCCTGAAGATATTTTCAGGTGCAAACTTTGTTTGCTCTCACTGGGATAAAGGATTAAACTAAATTTATTATAGTCTAACCTAGTGGAAAATAAATTTTCAACGAGAGATTCCTTCCTTTCTCTCTCTCTCTCTCTCTCTCTCTCTCTCTCTATATATATATATATATACCTTCATTGTTGTTTAATTTTTATGATTGTCGAATGTTACATGGATGATGATCTATGATACGTGAATCAAAATATCTGTAGTTAATCAATCTTAATAAATATTTTTCAACTGTGTCTACATGTATAGAATGAATAACACACAGTTTTCTCTTAATAAATGAAATCAGCTGAGATAACAAGCAAAAATCATGAATGATGCATTATCAGGGCTGTGTAAGGAGAAAGGGGGTGCAGTTTAATGTGTGCAATACAATCGAGGGATGGATGGAACTGTATAAAAGTGCAAGACTGCATTTAAATGGATTGGTCTGAGTCAGCTGGAGAAATTGTTGCTGAAAAGGAGTGTAATGAGTAATGTGAACAAGAGATGATATGAAAGAGCAAGAGAATACAATAGCTGAGACAGAAGTGCTTGCAAATGGAGAAGAAAGCAAAGTGAGAAATGAAAATGTGAGAACAGGAATGCAAGCTCTTTTTGTAGGATCATAATCAAGTTAGGCATATGTATTTCAATCTCGAAGTAATAAATTCATTTTATGGTCATATGAATTGGTATCTAAGACAACAGTGGTATTTCCCTTGTTGGCTCTGGTGATGACTATGTTTTTATTTCGTTTTAAGGAGTTAAGAGCTTTCAGTTCTGATGGTGGGATATTCAAGTCCAAAAGTTTGGCATCATAGATTATTTTGGCTATTTCGAAACAAAGTCTATTGGTTTCAATATTGGACAGATGGCTGATGTTTCTTTCAATGTTGGGTATGAAATCTAGATATGCAATACATTTAGGCAAAATGGCAAAGTTATGACCTTGTGCTAATACATTTCATCTTCTCTTAACGGATGGTTAGATAAGTTGACAACCCATTTTTTGGGTCGGTAATTTGTTTGTATTTTTCTTAGATAGCTCTAACATTGTAAGGTATTTTTATATAGATTAACATTGCATTTTACAAATGCTTTGATGCCCACATTTTTTGAAATATTAGTAATCAATTGTAGCAATTCTTGATTTAACATATTTGACAATTCAGCTTCTAATTTTGTGATTTTTATAATATTTGTTGCCAATTCATGTTTAGAAACTTGTAACCGATTAAGCAGTAAGGAATGGCTCGCTTTTTGATAAATTTTATGAGCACCTGGTAATTTGATAACTTCCTTTAGTTTAGCAAACATGGGAATGAGTTTATCGTGTCTGCACTTTTTAAAAAGAAGATTCTGGCACATAGCTTACCCTGTTTCAATTGAAGTTTGTCTAGTAAGTTGCTCTTCTGTGTTGTTAGTTTCCCTTGAAGGAATAAGACTATTATATAGTGAAACTAGTGGATTATTCATAGCTAAACATACACATGCAAACCACAGTATTTAAATTTTTAATGTAAATATTTTGTCCAAGTATCTTAGGACATCATAAGTAAGTCAGGGTGCATGCTTACAATGGAATCCCACTGTGCAGTAGCGTGTTATAGACTTAAATTAAATCTATCTGATAAAAAATAAATTAGATTAAATTGAAATAAAATAACATAAATAAATTTATTTTACACAATTAAGGATGCCAATTTCCCAGACTTAAGGGATAGTAAGAACGTCATTATGGCTTAAATTGGGTCTGTGACATATGGCTTCAGCACTTTCTTTATATAAATGCTCATGTTTATATAAGGATCTATGTAGAAGTTTGGTGTTTTTCCACTGGATCCTATGGTTTGGGTTTTCAACTATGTGTTGTGCGAGGCCAGATTTATGCAGTTTGAGTCTGTCCATAGTAAGACTTCTTACAGGAACATGGAACTTCATAAATGCCAGGTAGCATCAAACGTGAGAGTTTGTCTTTAGGAGAAGGAAACAAATTATAGATCGGTTGATTGGTTTGTAGGTAGCAGCAAGTTTGTATTTTCGTGAAAAATTGTCATGAATAACCGTCAACACCTAAGCTTATCTGTTAGAGGGAAAAAAACCAAACTTCTACATAGATCCTTATATAAACACAAGCGTTTATATAAGGAAAGTGCTGAAGCCCTACGTCACAGACCCAATTTAAACCATAATGACGTTCTTACTATCATCCCTTAAGTCTGGGAGATTGTCATCCTTAATTGTGTAAAATAAATTTATGTATATGTTATTTTATTTTAATCTAATTTATTTTTTTATCAGGTATATTTATTTTAATTTAATTCTATAACATGCTACTGCATGGACAGTGGATTCCATTATAAGCATGTGCCCTAACTGTATGTTATTCCTAGTATTGTTTGAAATAGCGATGTCCTACAGATAATTAGAACAAAATATTTACTTATTAGAAATTTAATTACTGTGATTTAAGTGTATATGTTTAGTTATGGGACAGAAAGACAGAATAAGGAAAATTGTGATGGTGTGGGCACCATCATCACATCATACTTGACTTCTCCCCTTGCATCCCAAAGGATTGGGGATGCAAGGGGAGAAGTCAAGTTAAAAGAAATATATGAGGTAAGGGTGATAAAGATGAGCAAATGGGGGGTTAGAGAAGTCAGAACTCAGAAACGACATGGATAGCACTGGTTACAGACTTAAAAATGAATTCCTCTTCTTATTTATGAATGACATGAGCACCAGAAATAAAAGATGAAATTGTATCATAAATTTAGTTGAATCCTTTATCCAAGTGTAAGCAAACAAAGTTTGCACCTGAAGTATCTTCAGGACTGAGGCAACTCGTGGTAAATATGACTTCTCCATTACTTCCACCTTAGTATCTCCACCTCTAAGTCTGGTTCCCACTGACGAGACCTCAATAAAGATCGAAGCCGGTCTGGGTAGTGGCCCTTCCCTTAATGCATAGCATTATACATGTCTGCAAGGAGATGTGCTTTGCATTATGGGAAATACAAAGACAAGTGATGAGAGCTTAGTCCACCTTTACCATAAGTTGCCTCAGTCTTGAAGATATATCAGGTGCAAACTTTGTTTGCTTATACTTAGATAAAGGAATGAACTATATTTATTAGTCTAACCAATTGGGAAAAACTTCCAACATCTTTCTCTAAATCCAGAGTAATTTAATAATAAAGTGAGACACTTTTTGGCAACTCGCATAGGTAAATATGACTTCTCCATTACTTCCACTTAGTATCACTACCTCTGGGTCTAGCTCCCACCGATGAGACCTCAATAAAGGGCGAAACCAGTCTGGGTAGTGGCCCTTCCCTTAATGCATAGCACTATACATGTCCACAAGGAGATGTGCTTTGCATTATAGGAGATACTAAGACAAGTGATGAGAGCTTAGTCCACCTTTACCACGAGTTGCTTCAGTCCTGAAGCTACTTCAGGGGCAAACTTTGTTTGCTTACACTTGGATAAAGGATTAAAGTAAATTTATTATAGTCTACAGTGTTCTTCCCAGAAAATTTTACCAGTCGGGTGGAATGAAGCATTAACCAGGCATACAAAAATTTTGAATGAGTTAAGAAAGACCCTTTTTCATAACAAATTAAAATAGTAATTTTATAGGAAATTACTTCAAACAAGAATAATATTTTATATAGATAACAAACAAGACTAGGATTTTTCTTATTTTCTCATTAAGTAACGAAAAACCTTGTAATGCTCACAGCTTAAAATGCTATACATTAATTCTTCTCTTCTTCTTAGAAGTCCAGTTTTCAGCAGCTTTTTCATAGTTGGATCGTCCCTCCAGTGAAATCAGCATCAGATTATTTAGAGTGTTCTGACTGATGCGATTCCCCATACAGGTGTTTATCCTTTTTAATGCAGAGAAACCCCTTTCACATTCAGCTGTACTCACAGGTATGGCCAGTCCAACAGCAGCTAGTTTTGCTAGATTTGGAAAAGACTCTTTGTGCTCAGATGTTGTTGCTAATTGCAGCAGTATTTGTTTTGGATCTAGATTTTTGTATGACTGTCCATTAATCATTTTTGATGCAACTGCCCATTCTAGTTTATTACTTTCATAGTTTAAAACTGCAGGACTTCCATTTCTAGAATAATAATCAAAAAGAATCTCAGAAGCCTCACGTTGATCATGACTTTCTGCATTGAAAAAAGTCTTGAAAAGCAGGAAATGATTGGCATATATGAAAATCTTGCTTCTAGGTGTTTAATAATTGTGCCTATGTATTTATCATATGTTGTAGTCTTAAATGTAATAACATTAGAATCTGAATAATCAATGTGAAGGTCTGACCATTCACATGAAAGATGCTGATGAAGATTTTGAAAATGACTTCCAGGAGTGTCTTTCAATTCCATGATGGATAGTTTTCTGGCTTCTAAGACTGGCTCTATTTCAGTTAAGTCAACATCTTGCCTTTGTCATGATCTAGATAAGTTAGATAAATGCGGTAACACATCTGAAAGCATCATTAGTGAAGCTACGAAATTGTATGTTCTGATATATTTACTTAAACCTTCAGCTGTGATATCATTTTGTTCGGTGGCCTCACTTTCCAATGCAGCTATAACACTTACCATGCATTCTCTTAGAGACTGTATTGCAGAATCATGAGACAGCAATCTAGTGTCACTAGCCATTTTAAGTTTAATCTGAGGACTGTTCAATATATTTTGGATTTCGGTTAAACCAGCCATCCCGACTGAGGAATTTTGGAAGAAGAAAAACAATTGCCTTAAGATATCATTAAACATGACTAAATAAGACACTTCAGCAGCTGCTTGGGTACTAGCAAGAGAGCTAGTCGTTGGTTTACACATTAACAGCTGACCATTAGTCCATTTGTTTTATCTTTGAGCAGTTTTGCAACTCCCTTTTGCTTTCCAATCATGACAGCTGCTCCATCAGATCCTAAGCCCACCAGATTACAAGTTTTTAAGCCTAGACTGCCAAGGGTTTCAATTATTTTGTTAGCTATAGTCTCAGCTTTGCCATCAGTGATATTGCAAGTTGATACAAAACTAACCTTGACCTCTTTTCTAAGTTGACAAACAT
The DNA here is from genome assembly GCF_054136105.1 of Typopeltis vanoorti. Taxonomy (NCBI): domain Eukaryota; kingdom Metazoa; phylum Arthropoda; class Arachnida; order Uropygi; family Thelyphonidae; genus Typopeltis; species Typopeltis vanoorti. The sequence continues at coordinate 47,552,952 of NC_143557.1, read as the reverse complement.
ATTTAATGTACACAATCAGCTGTTTTCAAACTGAGATGTCTGTAGTTTCATCACATAAAACACTGAAATAATCTGCAGAATGTATATTTTTCAGTATTTCAGATCTAATTTCTGATGCTAAAATATCAATCAACTCTAGCATTATTCTTTCTGAGGTGTAATGTGCATTTTTACCAACGTTAAGATGTTCTAAGTAGGAACAGCCCAAAGCCTTGCAATGCTCAAGCAATTTTTCAAATAATGTAATATGTGGTAACTCATTTTTCGCTAACCAATACATAGATCTTAAAGCTCCCAGAAAAGCAGCTCTCTGCAAGTTATTCAAAATTGAAATTGATTTTTCAATTTGCCCTATTCCAGTTTCTTCTAGTATACATTTTTCAATTATATCTGAACAAGAATCAGTGTGTAACTTTCTTCGTTCATGGTCAACCAAGCTTTCTTTTCGAAGTCTTGTGAATGGCATAGTTACCCAAGTCACTTCCTTGTTTGTGGGTTGTCTCGTTCCGTATTTCATACATGTGGAACACATCATTCCATTATCTTTCACCACTAACCAATGGAATTTTTTAAACTACTCACTGTTAATACCCGATAAGCTGTGTTTAGACGCACATTTTACATTTGAAAGAGACTCTGCAGAAATCGATGATTCTGTTGTTGGTTTGGTGTCTTCGCTACTATGCTTATCGGTTTCATCTTTCTTAAAATAACTTAAGAGTGTGGTTTTCTGACTTGACTTTTTACTCATTATGGGGTAATTTAATAAATACAAAATATCACTGTTATTAAATTAATCAAACAAATCACTGAATTGTGCCCTGACAGTAATACCCAAGACACATAATGTGCATTATGTAGCAATTTTACTATTTATAAGTATTAATTAGTAGGAATGGGAATTGGTATCACTTGAGACTGATGTCATAGTCCTTGAGAGTTTCAAGAATTCCCTCAGATCACAGCTATATTTGATGTGCAGGCCTATTTTCTTTTCCAAAATAAAATATTAAATACTTCACTCACGATCTTCGGACAAAAACCATTATTAAGAAAAATAAATGTAGATTTTTAACATCAATAATATATTTAGTTTAATCCTTTATCCACGTGTGAGCAAACAAAGTTTGTGCCTGAAAGTATCTTCAGGACTGGGGTAAGGTGGTGCAACACAGGACAACTCCTTGCAAAGGTGGAGCAAGCTACCAACACTCCTATCTCAGTATCTCCTATAATGCAAAACACATCTCCTTGCGGATATGTCTAATGTTATGCATTAAGGAGAGGGCCACACCACAAACCTTCAACATTTTTAACATCGATTTTTGCCTTCGATTCGAATTCGCTTAATTTTCACAATTTATTTCTTTCAAACATCAAAATTATGTCTCTTTCATAAAAGATCTTCTTTGCAACCGATACTGTTATATTCGAGATCGCGATTTTTGTCTTCTTCTGTGTATGGATTGATGTGGATCAAAGTGAATATCCAAAGCTCTCGAGATTGGTCTCAAGAGTATCGAGACTTTCCGGTCCGATTTCTCATCACTATTAATTAAAAAATGTCTTAAATTATTTTTCCATTCTTGCTCATTATTTAGCCATGTCAATTCACAACATTAATTAGCCAGCGGTCAATAAAACCAGCCGGGAAGTTTTCCCATTCAAAAGGTCCTGGAGAGAACATAGGTCTAACCAAGTGGAAAAAAAACTTCCAACAAAATTGTATCAGTTGAGTTCATTTGCCTGAAAATTGCAGAAATACATGAAACATGGCTCAATGAAGATATCATTATAGGCAGCAAAATAGCACAGTATGATATTTTTCCTCAGTATAGGAAGAGCAAGAAAGGAAGGGGTGCTACTGATAATAGCAGGGGAATTATGACTTTATAAGGTCGAAATCAAGTTGGAAATAGTGGCAATGGGGTGAGGTAAAAACTGATGACTGGATGAAATATTTAGCTGGATGCTGCTATAGCCCAGGGACTGTGAAGGTGAGAACAAAAAAATGTATAGGTAAATTGGCTTAGTGAACAAGAGGACAATCATTATGGGTGATTTTAATTATGGTAATATATAAACTGGAATGAAGAGATAGCACCTGAGAACAACGAAAATAAATTTCTTGCATTCTTGAGAGGCAACTATGAGGGACATAATGAAAGACAGAAGAATTGAGATCATAAATGGGGTGCTGAATCTTCTTCATTTGAGTGTGCATGAGGTGAGCACCTGGATGACCGCTAGACATATGAAGATTTCTGTGATGAAAGGCTGTATGCCACAGCAAAGCCAGTAATTGTTTCAGTAAGGAAATACCGTGAGTAGACATATTCCTTAAAATTATAATAAACGGAATTAACGTGAGTTAATTCCGTTTATTATAATTTATGTAAAATATTATTTATTAGTAGAATTTTCGTCTGAGTATCACATGCATCTTCAGTACATGTAAAAAGGCTAATTAAAACAATAACTGACAATTTTCAAAGAGCACCACTTAAGTAGCTCATGTAAAATAACTAAACAAGAGTCATTGAGTTTCTCAACTTATTAAAAAAAAAAAACCATATACATATACGAGGGACGTCCAGAAACTAAGTTCTGTTTTTAAATATTTTCACTACAGTAGTGATGCAATCGCAATGATGTGCATGCGTGCTGAGTTTGTTGATTCTTTAGCAAGGCAATGGTGCCATTTTCAGACATTCTTGCAGTGCACACGCTTCTTGGTGTGTGTTTATAATGTCTAAGAAAATCGGATCGCCCGCTGCAACTTCTTGGATCAAGGCTCCGCAATCAACGCAAATATGTACTGCCAAATCCTTAAGAAACTACATCATGCAATCCAGAATAAACGATGTGGCATGCTTACCAGGGGCGTTGTTTTGATTCATGATAAAGCCCACCCACACACACACACACAGCCGGCGTAACACAACAACTTCTCACCACCTTTGGCTGGGAACAATTCCATCGTCCGTCATATAGTCCTGAACAAGTGCCAAGTGACTTTCACCTGTTCAAACTTCTGAAATCTTTCCTTGGTGGCCGGCGGTTTCAAGATGACGGTGACGAGGTCAAAGAAGCAGTCAATACGTGGTTTGCATCACAGGTGGCAACCTTCTACGATGAAGGTATACAACTCTTGGTGCCCCATTATGATAAGTGCCTGAACAATGGCAGAAATTATGTAGAAAAGTAGTGAAAGATGTCTACTTTAATTTCCAATAAAGTTTTTTTTGTAAGTATATTTTTGTTTCTCTGACAGCCCGTAAAAACTTACTTTTCTGGATGTCCTTCGTATATAGATACAATTAAAAAGTTAGGAAAGATTAGCTCAATTAAAGAGTACTATCTCCCATAAAGGGGATAGATGTAGACCATCGGATCTGTTTAAGTTGGGCGAGTGAAGTAAAGTTTCGCATGTTTCTTTATAAAGCCATTCCATGAGGGACCGATTTTTGTGAAGCACTCTCATCTTGTTCCAATGAACTCTATGTCTAGTGTTGATGGCGTACTCTGCAAGTCCAGACTGTTCAGGTTCAAGGTACTGAGTATACGACTTGTGTTCTTCTATCCGAATAAAAGCAGATCTTCCCGTTTGTCCGAAATAAGATAACCCACAAGAGCAAGGAATTTGGTAGACACCTGGATGACTTAGATGTGGAAGCTTATCCTTTGGAGAAGTGAGCAAGGTGGCAATTTTTCTGATTTCTTCCAAAATATTCCAAAGATGAAAAGGATAAATAAGATAGGTGTAAAAAGAAAGAATAAAAAGATTAAGCATGCAATCTAGAAAAGAAGATAATATCATAGAGCAGCACAAGATGAAAGGTAATGATCTGTTACACATGGCATACGGAGAGCAGGTGGGGAAGGTGACAAGTTGTTAAAGACAGCAAAAGTGAGTGAACTATGAACAGAAATTATATAATTTGGCCACAGAAAATTCAAAGCATGGCCCTTGTGAAGAAAAATCAGAAAGCCCTTGCGAAGCAGAGGATCAATAGGATATGACTAAGACACTAGTGTGAATCAGAGGAGAAGAGGATATGATTGAGATATATAAATTGCTGAGGGGTTGTGATCATATCAATACAGAGATTTTTCAGAGAATGGAGGGAGATATATAGTAGAAAAAGAAGCCATCCCAGGTGTTGAATAAAAAGGATGTAGGCAAGACAGTGTGAAGCAAGTCATGTATGGTGGTTGGTAAATGGAATGCACTGAGTGATAATGTGGTCAGTTCAGAAGCAGTGAATGCATTTAAGGTGTAGTTTGTTGACTTTTCTGTGTGATAAGGATCTGTAGTGAGTCTTTTGATTCCATAAAAGTCTAAGGTTAATAATAATAACACCACCTGCAATATTAATCCTTGTCATACATGTTTTTACTATTCTATAATCTTCAAATAACACGAAGATGCTCACAATACTAGGAAAAATTGTGTAAATAAAAAAAGTCCATTAAAAAAAAAGTGTTCATTAAGAAACAAATTATGCCAACTTTTATCTCAATACAAAAAGAATATCTTTTTTTTTCCTTTTTTTTTTTTTTTTTAAGAGACAAGAGGTCTAAAAATAGTGGCTGCAGAATTTTTCTTGAGAATCAAAGACAGAATACATAGTTTACAGTACCTAACTAGGATAAACCTTAAATGTCTCAAATATTGATTAAACTAATGTTCAGACCACCACAAAGTTCTAAAAAAGAAAACCTCAAAAGGAGATATATCAATACCACACTGCATTATCATTGTAAGAAGTCTGACAAAATGAAAACATTAATCCACCTAGCACACAATTTATGATCTACTGATTGTCTATTGCAACGAACTAAATTTCATTATATTATCATTCTCCTTCTCACAAAGAGAAAGATCATACATCCATAAATATCATACATAAAGATAAGTACCTCTGATAGAATGCCAAACTTTTACATTATGTTAATTCAATGTTTTAACATTATATTAACAGAAAGTAAAACTTTTCAGAGAATAATTTTCTTCCAATATTTCTTCTATTTCTCCTTTACGTGATTTGTTGTACACTTCAGATACAAAAAGATTACAAAATATATCAAGTTTGATAAATATGCTCTTGCCCAACAGAAAATTTTTTCAAGTATGACTTAGGTCTACTGAATCAAAACTGAAAACATTCACAGAATGTCAGCTCTAAAAAAAAAAAAATAAATAAATAAATAAATAAAATAAAATAAAATAAAATAATAATAAAAAAAAACTGCAAAGCTCTACTTTTATTCTAATCCCTGTGGAATTCACTAGTTAAAAGAGTGCATTTAGAAGCATGGCCATTCAAATAGGGAGGTGTCACATAATAATAATAAAATATTAATTTCTGTCACACTAGAATGTAATTCTAATTACTTGCAGTACCTTGTCCTTACAACCACATTTCCCAAATAAGATGATTTTGGATGCAGCGTCAAATATCTTACTAAAATCCAAATAAATCAAAATTCTTTCCTGCATCCAGTCCAAACAACAAAAATTTGTAATGGTATCATAATAACCAAGTTTGATAAATAGGAACTCCCTAAACAACAAAACCACTTTAAATTAATTTCAAGTGAAATGCCAAAATGGAAGAGAACTAGAAGCCCATAGTTCCTCATTTTACCCACATACACACAATGCACTAGGGCACCCTCTATATGAGGATCATTTCAAAAGGTATACACACAATACTCCTGTATTTAAATCAAACATACATTTAGCAAAATAGTCTTATAGATCTTCAACATAATCCTCATTCTACCTTATCACGCTTACCCAATGTTTAGTTACGTCTTGTATTATTGTTAAAAATCAGCAAATCTTTTTTGCTGATGCATTTCATAAGTTAGGTTCCTTCAATAAACCTCATCAATGATAGTGAAGTGTTTCCTACAGAGTAGTTCATTAAAGGGAACTGATCAAGCTCTTGAAGGCTTGTGTCAGGACTCTATGGGTGGCACCATTGCTATCTGTACTACTTTTCCATACTATACACACTTCATGTGAAGCATGTGACCTCACATGATCATCATACAAAAAAAAAGTGCCCAGCTATGTACATGTCAAGTCTATTGATGCAAATTTTTAAGCACAAAATATGATGCAGAAATGTGTGTAATATGCTGCTGTCTCATGTCTCAGTTGCATTACTATCTTTAACTGAACCTTTGGGTGTTGAAGCCAACATTTTTTGGGACAAGGAGGTTGGTACATTGGAACTGAGAATTGATTTCTCAGTTCTGGGATCAAAATCTCCCATTTATGTTTGTCTAGAGCAACAAATCAGTTCAAAAACTGATTATCATCAGTCTTATAATGATGATGAAGCAGTTCTTTTGACATCTTTTATCTTATTTTCTATCAAGTGATGTTGAACCACTTGCAAGTAGATCTTTCTTTCCAAGATCTCAGTCAGAATTATGAAAACATATGCAGCTGATATTTGTTATGTTTACAATTTTGTCATATTTTGTGCTGCAGTTTTATTTTTTATTTTTTTTATGGCAGGCTTCTGTATTATCATCCATGTCTCATGATGGCCTGCAACTTTCTTTTTAGTTGTTGTTTGTGAGTTTTTCATTTTCACATTTATGTAGTCAGCTCTCACCATTCAGACTGACTACATAAATGTGATATAAAACCTTGATATCATAAGCTTCATGAAATGCAAATATGATATGTTTTAATTAAAAATAATAATAATACAAATTTTAATAAACCAATAATAATACAATACTAATTACCTAACATCAGCTTGTAAAAAAATTGGCATATTATGACAATTTGCAGCACTTCCTAAACAGCACACAACTTCTCCGTACTCTTGCATGATGCAAATCATTTCTTTTGTTGCTTCTGGTGTACAATCAGTAAATAAAGACACAAGCAAAGGAACATTATCTACATTCTCAATGTGAGGTCGAATATTCTCTATACCTTTGGGGAGTTTTGCCTAAAAGTTAAAAATTTCATTTTTTTTTTTTAGTACATACTGTATTAAGTATTAAATATCTCATTTTCATGTGCCAATTAACATTTATGTTAAATGATACTAAGCCATTTGTGTTGCAAAGATAATAAATAAAAACTGTAATATATGAAACATTGGTAATCCCATATATCCTAGCACAAGATGCTAAGAAATTCTTAAGTAGCATTTATCTCACACACGCGCACACACACACAAATGATGGAATACATGGGTGAGGTTGTGAGAAGAAAGACAATTTCTACAAGGGCTCAAAAGTGTTTGATTTGACTGTTATTTATTGTTATTTTTCATGGATAAATATTTATGGATAAATATTAAAAAGTCATATTTACCTACATAAGTAAATCAAATATTACTTATATTTGATTTTTATTTGCTTTTTTTTTTTTTTTTAAATAAATATAGTGATTTTTTTCTTCATAATTCTTTTAATTTACACTTCATTAAATTATAATTATTATGCACCAATCTCCATGGGGTTAGCAGACTCACCATGGGAGGTTCAATCAACCAACGATATATTTATCACACCTAACCTTAAAATCCTTAGCACTCTTGTAACTCTACATTCACAACATATTCTGGTAATGTGTTCCATTCACCCAAAGTTTTCCTTGTAAAAAATTTACTCTTCACACCCATCTTCACTCCACTACTGCACAACTTCCATGGATAACTTCTCCTCCCACTTTCTAACTTTTTATAATCCCCTCTGTATTAATTTGACAAAACCCCTCACTAACTTAAACATCTCTATCAATATAATCCCATTCTCTCCTTTCCACTAAACTCTGTAATTCATGTTTCCTTAACTTATTTCCATAGTCAACATTCCATGTTGGCTTGCTTGATTTACTGTTTATCTACTTATTATATATTTGGTTTTATCCTTTATCCAAGTGTAAGCAAACAAAGTTTGTGCCTGAAGTACTTTCAGGAAAACAACTCGTGGTAAAGGTGGTATAAGTTCTCATCACCTGCCTTAGTATCCCATAATGCAAAGCACATCTCCTTGCGGACATGTATAATGCAATGCATTAAGGGAAGGGTCACTACCCAGACCGGTCTCGACCTTTATTGGGGTCTCATCAGTGGGAGCCAGACCCAGAGGTGATGATACTAAGGTGGAAGTAATGGAAAAGTCATATTTACCTATACGAGTTGTCAGGCACAAACTTTCTTTGCTTACACTTGGATAAAGGATAAAACCAAATGTATAATTAGTAGCATAGCCAAGTGAAACTTCCATAAACTTATCTCTAATCCAGAGAATTTTAATAATAGGGTGTGGAACCGTTTGGCAACTCGTATAGGTAAATATGACTTCTCCATTACTTCCACCTTAGTATCACCACCTCTGGATCTGGCTCCCACGGATGAGACCCTCAAGGGTCAAAACCGGTTGGAAGCTTGGGTGATGGATGGCAATGCTGTAGCCAATGAAGTTCTAACTGAGGCTCGGCTGTTGCTGTTACCCAGGTAGAGGGGTAATGGATGGCAATGATGTAGCCCATGAAGTTAACTGAGGCATGGCTGTTACCCCTTAGATGAAATACGAGCGGTTCTGCTTGGTGGTGCGGTGAGCCTGCCACTGGGTAGAGCCAAAAGTTGAGAGTTCTTCTCAGTGACAGGGTGAGCCTGTTACTGATGGGAACAATGCTAAGTGTTTGATCCTTTGGGTCACTCATTGATGGGTGATCTCATGAGTTTTTGGAGAGGTAACCCCCACACTTAATACAGGGATACTGGTCTGGGTAGTGACCCTTCCCTTAATGCATTGCATTATACATGTCTGCAAGGAGATGTGCTTTGCATTATGGGATACTAAGGCAAGTGATGAGAACTTATACCACCTTTACCATGAGTTGCCCCAGTCCTGAAAGTACTTCAGGCACAAACTTTGATTGCTTACACTTGGATAAAGGATAAAACCAAATATATAAGTAGCATAGCCAAGTGAAAAAAACTTCCATAAAGTTCATCTACTTCTCTCCTGCTCTATTTATTTGGCTACCAGCTATTAAGTGACCACAAGTACGGATGCCAATCAACAGGTGACCTGCTCTCATATATCACCCATCTCTGGACATATGCCATGGAAAAATTTGGCAAATCCCAAGTAGTTGCACTTGATATCTCTGAAGCCTTTGACCAGGTCTGGTACAAAGGCTTACTAAGCAAACTTCCATCATTTGGACTCTCTCAGGACTTCTGCAGATGGATTGCCAGCTTCCTGTCTGGACGTGCACTATGTGTAATGGTAAATGGCTATCCTCCCACCATCCAACTAATGCTGGGGTCCAACAAGGTTCAGTTCTCTCACCAACCTCTCTTCCTTTTGTACATCAATGACCTACTTCAGTTGACCTCCAACCCAATACACAGTTTTGCAGATGACAGCACATTGCACTCCTCCCTTCCATTTAATAAACCTTACCCTACATAACTCACTTCAACCCACAGAACATCAACCACAACTTCCCTTAATTTGGACCTCCGAGATATCCTCTGATGGAGCTCAGATAACCTCGTCAACTTCAACTTTAGTAAAACCCAATTCTGTATTATTTCCCACAAAAAAGAACCATTTCCCCCCAGTATTATTTCTGATAACACTCAAATTCCCAGACAAGATGAAATTTCTCTTCTCAGAATTACCATGACATCAGGCCTCTCCTGGCATAAACACATCACAACCATTGCATTCTCAGCTTCCAAAAAAATAGGCTTTCTCTTTTGTTCAAGACATTACTTCACTTCAGAACAGCTGTTAACCTTATACAAATCACAAATCCACTCAGCTATCGAATACTGTTCTCATATTTGGAATGGGGCTCTTAAAAGCTCCCTCAAAATGCTTGACTCAATACAGAGGCGAGCAATTAAAATGATATAACTGGTAATTAGTTTACGGAATTAACAACGCATATAAAGTATATTAATTAAAGGTAACTTTAACGAATAACTTCTATATTTCGGCAACGTCACATTGCCATCTTCAGGAACATAAAGATATGGTATGTGCACGCAGGCACTAACACAAAGCAAATGAGGAAGAAAGCAAGAAACTAATATTGTTCCTAAAGTCCTAATGGTGCCCTCTTGCAGGCTTAATTTGGTAGTCTTGGCAGTTGGGCTGAAGTTCTCATAATGTAAGTCTCCCAAATTTGGGGTAGTTTCATGCACCCAACAAATTTGGGGTAGTTTCATGCACCCAAATTTGTTGAGGTTAGGAACGTTTTTTAGAGCTGCTGAAGATTCTTTGAATAATCTTTCGTATTTAAACTTGCTGCGATGAATTATTATTTTTTTGTTTTCTTCCAACGAATTTTATGGTGGGTATCTAAGGCATGGTCTGCCAGCCCAGAGCGGCTGTACTGGTGAAACCGGATGTAGTCTTGGTGTTCTGAAATCCTGATATTTGTTGTTCTGCCTGTTTGGCCAAAGTAGGACAATTTGCAGCTGCAAGGGACCTGGTATACACCAGGTTATTTTCTCAGAGGTGCCCTGGATGTAGGGGATGGTGATAGACTTGGTGTAATCTTTATTGTGGAGGTATTTTTTGGATTTTTTTGGGGTTATAGCCATTGGCTAAGAAAGTGTTGAGGATGTGGTTTAGTTCAGTAGTTAGGGCTTTGTCATCTGAGCAGATTAATTTTGCCCTGTTATATAGTGTTTTTATAACCCCATATTGTTGATAAAATTAGTTTAATCCTTTATCCAAGTGTGAGCAAACAAAGTTTGCGCCTGAAAGTATCTTCAGGACTGGGGTAAGGTGGTACAATTGTTGTGGGGGGGGGGGACTGCTGGTGAATGTATCTGCCAGTATGGGTGGGTTTTCTGTGAACAGAGAAAACCAAAGACCCATCAAGCTGGTGGGTGATTAAAGTGTCTAGGAAGGGGAGGGTGTTGTTTTCCTCTTTATCTAAGGTGAACTGGACTCTGGGGTGTTGGTTGTTTAAATGTGTTAGGAAGGAATGGAGTGTGTCTGAGACATGTGGCCAAATAGCAAACACATCATCCACACAACGAAGCTAAATAGTGGGTTTTTGTGGGGCGGAGTTTAAGGCTTTCTCTTCAAATATCTCCATAAAGAAATTGGCCAAGGGTGGGGAAAGCGGTGAACCCATGGCTGTTCCCTCTTTCTGTTTGTAGAACTTTCCTTGCCAAACGAAATAGCCTGAGTTCATTGTGAACTGAAATAGGGCTGAGATATCGGGAGGAAACTTGGCTTGGATGAGCTCTAGGGTTTCTTTGAGTGGGACATTAGTGAATAGGGAGGAGACGTCAAAACTGATCATTATGTCAGTGTGTTGGAGTGTGAGGTTTTCTATACTGGCTTTAAAGTGGGCTGAGTTTTTTATGTGTGATGATGTGTTGCCAGTGTAGTGTGTGAGCGTTTTGACTAAATGTTTGGCTAATTTATATGTGGGGGAATCAATGCCATCCACTATGGGATGCAATGGCACATTTTTTTTATGTATTTTTGGGAGTCCATATAATCGGGAGGGGGGGGGGTGTCTAGAGTTATAAGGTTTTAGCTTGTTGGTGACTTCCACAGGCCAAGAAGTCACCTTCTTAAGGAGTCTGTGGAGAGTTCTAATCTGAGAGCTGGTCGGATTATATTAAATGGGGAGGTAAGTCGTACGGTCTAGTACTAAAGCAGTTAGCTTACCTTTGTAGTCTTTTTGATTGAGCACCACAGTGGCGTTTCCCTTATCTGCCTTGGCGATTACTATTTTTTTGTTGTTTTTCAATTCTTGTAGGGCTGCATATTCATTTTTGGATAAGTTGGTTTTTGGAGGTTTGGTTTTAGTGAGAACACTGACTACATCCAGTCTAACGATGTTGCGATATGGAACACCGACTGAATGTAGTCGGTGTTCTCACTAAAGCCAAACCTCCAAAAACCAACTTATCCAAAAACGAATATGCAGCCCTACAAGAATTGAAAAACAACAAAAAAATAGTAATCACCAAGGCGGATAAGGGAAACATCACTGTGGTGCTCAATCAAAAAGACTACAAAGGTAAGCTAACTGTTTTAGTACTAGACCGTACGACTTACCTCCCCATTGAATATAATGCGACCAGCTCTCAGATTAGAACTCTCCACAGACTCCTTAAGAAGGTCACTTCTTGGCCTGTGGAAGTCACCAACAAGCTAAAACCTTATAACTTTAGACCCCCCCCCCCCGATTATATGGACTCCCAAAAATACATAAACAAAATGTGCCATTGCGTCCCATAGTGGATGGCATTGATTCCCCCACATATAAATTAGCCAAACATTTAGCCATAACACTCACACACTACATTGGCAACACACCATCACACATAAAAAACTCAGCCCACTTTAAAGCCAGTATAGAAAACCTCACACTCCAACACACTGCCATAATGGTCAGTTTTGACGTCTACTCCCTATTCACTAATGTCTCACTCAAAGAAACTCTAGAGCTCATCCAAGCCAAGTTTCCTCCTGATATCTCAGCCCTATTTCAGTTCACAATGAACCCAGGCTATTTCGTTTGGCAAGGAAAGTTCTACAAACAGATAGAGGGGACAGCCATGGGTTCACCGCTTTCCCCACCCTTGGCCAATTTCTTTATGGAGACATTTGAAGAGAAAGCCTTAAACTCCGCCCCACAAAAATCCACTATTTGGCTTCGTTATATGGATGATGTGTTTGCTATTTGGCCACATGGCTCAGACACACTCAAACAACCAACACCCCAGAGTCCAGTTCACCTTAGAAGAAGAGGAAAACAACACCCTCCCCTTCCTAGACACTTTAATCACCCGCCAGCTTGATGGATCTTTGGTTTTCTCTGTTCACAGAAAACCCACCCATACTGGCAGATACATTCAACAGCCATCCCCCCCCCCCCACAACAATATGGGGTTATAAAAACACTATACAGGGTGTTCGGGATAAATTTGACATATTTATAATTAATTATATTTTTCCGTAAGTTACATGTATTAACACACACTTCTCTTCATTTAAAAGGTTGGACCCTTCTTCATTCATATACAAGATTTCAGAAAGGATGGATAGCTGGAACCCACCTGAATCATGGAAGAGAATAACTTGTATCATGATGATTCGTGCCGGCCATCAAAATAAGGATATTTCGACTGCTGCCCAATGCTCCCTGAATACAGTAAAAACAATCAGGCATGAACTAGAGACTTGCAATGGTGACTACGAGGATGTAGCAAGAAGAAAGATCCCTAGCAGATGATCTGATTGCGTTCGTACAGCAGAATTCCTCGCAAATCTGCAGGAACAGGTGTTGAAGAACCCTGGCATTGGAATTCGGGCTTTGTCACGTGAAATGAATGTTGCAGCCTCTACTATGAAGCTTGCACTTAATGAAGACCTCCGCTACTACTCATACAAGCGCCGCAAAGGTCAGCTGCTTACAGAAAAGGCCCGTGAAAAACGTTTGATAAACGCGAAGAAACTTCTAAGCAGAGTGAAACATCCTGCGGAACCACAAACAATCTGGTTCTTTTCCGATGAGAAAAACTTTTGCCAGGATCAAAAACACAACACGCAGAATAACAGATGGCTTGCATACAGTACAAAGGACATTCCTCGTGTAATGCAGACTAAATTTCCCCAAACTGTGATGGTTTTCGGATGTGTATCCTCTGAAGGCAATGTGATGCCTCCGCATTTTTTCCAAGAGGGCCTCAGGTTGACTTCAGATGGCTACGTGGAGTTGCTAAACACTGTAGTCAAGCCCTGGATAACAAGGGTAGCCAATGGTAGGCCGTATGTATGGCAGCAGGATTCGGCCCCTTGCCACACCTTTGGGAAAAGTCAAAAATGGTTGTCCGAAAATTTCTACGACTTCACCAGTCCAAATGTTTGGCCTCCAAACTCCCCAGACCTTAACCCCATGGATTATTTTGTATGGGGCGCAGTTGAAAAAGACACCAATCGCACTTCCAGTAATACAAAAGCCCAGTTAATGGATAAAATTAAAACAGTTTTTGCGGCCCTTCCCAGGGAGACTGTAGCATCAGCTTGTTCGAGGTTCCGAAGCAGGATTGAAGCTGTGATCGATGCTAATGGTGGTTATTTTGAGTAAATCTTGTTGATAGTATTGTAATTAACTCTGCCTGTAATGTTTTTTGTCAATTAATTAAATTTAATAGATACAAAGAAGATTTTCTTTTTCCTTACGAAACTGTCAAATTTATCCCGAACACCCTGTATAACAGAGCAAAATTAATCTGCTCAGATGACAAGGCCTTAACTACTGAACTAAACCACATCCTCAACACTTTCTTATCCAATGGCTATAACCCCAAAAAAATACTAAAACCAGTAAACCACAACCCCCCCCCCCTCCACAATAAAGATTACACCAAGTCTATCACCATCCCCTACATCCAGGGCACCTCTGAGAAAATAACCAATATCCTCAAAAAATATGACCTTACTTCCTGTTACAGACCATATAAAAAGTTGGCATCCCTTATCTGCTCTACCAAAGACCAACCACTTCCCCTAGACCTACCTGGTGTATACCAGGTCCCTTGCAGCTGCAAATTGTCCTACTTTGGCCAAACAGGCAGAACAACAAATATCAGGATTTCAGAACACCAAGACTACATCCGTTTCTTGGTACAGCCGCTCTGGGCTGGCAGATGCCTTAGATACCCACCATAAAATTCATTGGAAGAAAACAAAAAAAAAATAATTCATTGCAGCAAGTTTAAATATGAAAGATTATTCAAAGAATCTTCAGCAGCTCTAAAAAACGTTCCTAACCTCAACAAATTTGGGTGCATGAAACTACCCCAAATTTGTTGGGTGCATGAAACTACCCCAAATTTGGGAGACTTACATTATGAGAACTTCAGCCCAACTGCCAAGACTACCAAATTAAGCCTGCAAGAGGGCACCATTAGGACTTTAGGAACAATATTAGTTTCTTGCTTTCTTCCTCATTTGCTTTGTGTTAGTGCCTGCGTGCACATACCATATCTTTATGTTCCTGAAGATGGCAATGTGACATTGCCGAAATATAGAAGTTATTCGTTAAAGTTACCTTTAATTAATATACTTTATATGCGTTGTTAATTCCATAAACTAATTACCAGTTATGTCTGACCAACGTATAAGCCTTGCTACTAGAATTAAAATGATAAATGATCCATCTCTTACCAACTCACTCCTCCCACTTTCACACAGATGTTTAGTCTCTGCAATTTGTATATTCTACAAATATGTTCATGGAAAATGCTCATTTCAAACAGCATCAATAATTTCCCCCACTCTGTATTAAACCCACTGGAACACATATAGCCACCTCCCAACACCCCGTCACAGTACACCTTGAAACCCACCGAACAAGTTCCTCCTTCATCCCTCCTACTGCTGTACTGTGGAACAGTCTTCCCCCTGATGTATTTCCCAAGGAATACAATATACAGGCTTTTAAATCAAATGTCAACAAGTTTCTCCTTTCCCATCCCTCTACCCATATACGTACTAAAGTACTATAGGTTGACCAACCAACCTCTCGTATATGGGCCCAACATTAAAAATAAAAAAAAAATGTAGTTATGCATTGCCTATGTCAAATATTCCCTTATCAATTCCCATGCTCTTTCAGCATGTTTTCTCCACAGTTCATCAACCCAGTGTATATTGAAGCTTGTTGAGTACAGAGTTTCTCGTAATCACCCACCTTATAATTCACCTGTATCCTTTTTTTTTGAGAATCTTTTCTTGTTTCATCACTTCCCAAACTAGTACCTCAAAATCACCTCACCATCTGGCAACAGTGTTTAATCCTTAACACCACATCCTGTGATATTCCTGTTAGTACAATATGAAACATATTCAAATATCAGTCTCTTATCACACTATCAGAGAATAAAAATCATATTATTTAGATGTTTGTCATGATCAGCATTTCTTATTATGTCAGGGTGTACAGTATAATATAATAACACTTCACAATTAATTTTACATTACAACTAGTTTCCAATTAACAATCTTCTTCCAAAATGATATGATATTTGTCAGGTTTCCAATAATGTTGAATATCATGTTTCATTCTTAATCAATTAGACAGAGCACGAAGAAGGGATATATAAGGATGAATGCTGAAATTATTATTTAATTAAGAGAGAGAAAGGAGAGGATCAGCATTAGGTTGGAATCGGAGCATTCGGGAATCACAGTGCGATAACAGCGAGTCGGCAAACTGTGAATGAAATTATTTTGTATGTTTTTGTTCTTCATTCACATTTAACATAATCTACCATATACTAAGCAAGACTTGTTTATATATTATTTGTTAGTCCCTTGCTTAAGATTTATTATTCATGTATTTTTCCTTGAAGTTCTAATAATAATTAATTAATTAATTAAAGATCTATAATAATAGTATTAGACAGTATTTAAATATTATTTAGTTTATTTTAATTATTGCTATGTTAATATTATTAGAATTTGTATTTGATAATTTAACTGCGCATTATTTGAAATGTAAATATTCTCTATTTATTCCTGTTGGTAGAAGGTCAGCGTTATGCAATACCTCAATTTTATTATGTTTTGTTTGTTGTCATGGAAACGTGTGTTAGATAGCTTGCATGTTTTGGAACACCACCTGAGGAGAAGGTTTATTGAAAAGAGTTTTAGAAAGAAATCACGAGAATAATTTAGGGGCGAAGAAGGGATATATAAGGATGAACGCTGAAATTATTATTTAATTAAGAGATAGATTAGAGAGAGAAAGGAGAGGATTAGCATTAGGTTGGAATCGGGGCATTCGGGACTCACAGTGCAATAATAACGAGTCGGCAAGTCACTCAAAAAGCTAAATAAAGTCTACTGGTCGAGAGGCGGTTAGCTAATAAATTGTAGAATAATAATTATAGCTATGGAAGACAGCTGAGTGACTACTAAATAGACTAGCAATATTTGAGTTGAGATTCAATTTCAGGGCTGACCTTTCGAGGACATACAGAACCTTGAAGCAAAGCACAGAGTTATGAGCGAATAGTAGAGGCTGTAGAGTTGAAGTTTACCGTTAGCTGTGCTTAGATTGCCTAAAGAATTAAATGAATGCAGGAAGAATGAACAGCTGTGCATATAAAACCTCAAGTTAAGGAATTATTGTGTATTGTCTTAATTCATAAGTGATCAGTAGTATTTCATGCAAGAACGTTTGTTTATGTGTATAGTGACCGATGATTAATTCAGTTATTGCTTAGAAGA
Source organism: Typopeltis vanoorti (assembly GCF_054136105.1). Lineage (NCBI taxonomy): Eukaryota > Metazoa > Arthropoda > Arachnida > Uropygi > Thelyphonidae > Typopeltis > Typopeltis vanoorti. Next base: position 47,535,681 of record NC_143557.1, on the reverse strand, counting down.
ATTATTTTAATGAGTGCCGTATACTGTTTAAGTGTTTACAGTTATAAAAAGTGTTTACGTATAAGTAGGTGAAGAAAAAAAATTATCGGTAAGATTATTCCAACCGTTAATATTCCTATACAGAGAAGTGTGAGAGTTTCATCCTAGAATTTCCTTATACTAACAATAACTATTGAGGAAGTTAGCTAAAGTGTAAATTTAAAAGTGTTTGTTTGTGAAGAGGTATTACTGCAATTTTTGTCGTATTTGGAACTTAAGGAACTGTGAGAAGACTGCATTAAAGAGATAACAGAATTACCATCGTATGAGTTGTATGATTGAATTTATCTGAGGAGTTAAAATGTTTGTGATATCTTAATTACTGATTTGAATGTAAGTGTAAAATTTATGATTCTAAAATTAAATGTTTGTTTTTGTTAATCTAAAGTTGTGTTTTGCCTGAATCTCTTTTACTGCACCATTCATAAAATATTCGAACCAAAGCGGGTAAATTAAGTAAGTCAAATATACTCGCCCAGTATATATAATAACAACATATAAAGGAAGGGTAGTTGAGAGTTGGTTTATCTTCAATTCTTGAACTAATTCAGATATAAAGTGGCACAGTCTTTAAATATAAATTTTCATTATATTTGAATTAGAAATCAACTAACAACTTATCAAATAGTTAAGAACATTGTAATAGTAATTATGTCGGATCCAAAGTATAGATCGAGAAGAATTAGGATCCAACAAAATGGTGCAGTCGACAGGATTTGAATTCACTAAACAAAGATTGTAATATTAAGTATTAAATTTTGTAATAGTAAGGGGAAATTAATGATAAATTAAGTGAATCAAGTTAATTGGTTGTAAACTAGAATCATGCAAACAGAGAAATTATTTTAGGATTCTATTTTTTTTTTTAAAGTTACTGTTAATAGATTAATATGGCAGTTTCATCTAGTACTAAAATGGAAGATAGTGAGTTTTATCGTACAGTGAACCCACAACAGGTTTTTCCTCAGTTTTCAGGTGAAGAATCAAATAATGTACTGTTTTTTTTTACTTATGCTGAAAAACTTAGAGAAATAGCAAATTGGACAGATTTTCAACTGTTAATTTTACTCAGAAGTAAATTAATAGGCAAGGCTAGAACATATTTTAACTCATCTCCAATTCTCAAGGATACATTTGATTATCAAATATTTAAGGACAATCTTATTTCTCAGTTCTCAAAATTAAGAAGTGTAGGACCTAATCTATGGAAGTTACAAAGGATCACACAGAAAGATAAAGAGAGTGTTACTGATTTCTACAATCGCCTGATAACTCTTTCTAACAGTCTGAATGTATCCAATGCAGATAAACCACATTTGGATTGGGCAGTTTATCAGCAATTTCGTCAAGGTGTTAAGCCAGAACTGAGAGAAACAGCTTATAAAAAGAAGATCACCACACTAGAAGAATGCCTGAAAGCTGTCAAAGAAAACGAGCAGATGATTGGTGACATTTGTCCCTCATCCAATGCAACTTTTGTTAATGTTGTGGATAAAATTAATTATCCCTTGGACCAGCCTAAAGTTGGAGGGAAGAATAATAAGGAAGAGGAGAAAAGAAAAGATACTGGAGCAAGTCCTATTAGTGTTAGTCACATGACTGTGAATGAAAATCAAACCAACAAGAAGTTGATGGCAGATGTACAAAGCTTAATTCACCAGGAAGTTGAGAAATTGAATGAACCTATTATGGATAGTCTTAATAAAGTGATGAAGCAATTGGCAACATTCACTCTACAGTCTAAATAAAACCAAAACCCCACAACACATAAGATTGATGAAAGAATTAAATTGGAAGTAGAAAGGCAAAATCAACCTATTTTGGGAAATATAAGTGATTTGTTACTAGGACTACAAAATATTAAACAACAGATATCATTTGTATCTCAACCTCAGATGGAGAGAAAACATAGAGATCCTCAACTATGCAAGTGCTATAGTTGCAATAAAGTTGGACACCTTGCTAGAAACTGTTTTCTTAACAAAAGAAATTACTCTAATAAAAGCTGGGATTCAAAGTATGGACACATACCCCACAGAGGATATAACAGAATGCAGAAACACTAAGGATCTAATGAACAATTGATGAGAAATCCTAGGTTCTAAGTGTAATATTTTATTAGATACAGGATGTAATGCTTCAACTATTAGAAAGAACTATCTCCAAAGTATAAAACACAAATTATGGAATAGCATTGCCAAACTAAGAGAACCTGTAAGAATTACTACTCTTTCAGACTCAAACTTCACATCATATGAAAAGGTTCGTGCTAGAATCTACCTACCTGAATTTAAACTAAGTATCTGGCAAGATTTGCTCGTTATACCCTCAACCTCTAACATAAGCTCCCACATTATACTAGGGACAAAATTTCTTGGAAAAGTATCAGTTCTCCTGTGATTTTTTAGAAAAGAAATATCCCTAATGAACAGTAAAAGAAGTATCAGAAGAGCTGGCAATTATATGTATGATAGAACACGGACACAAAGGGAAAGGTTTTGTGTACCTAATAAAAAAATTGCTCCAGATAAGGTAGAGCTGTCTATGACTGAACCAATTATGAAGCATAGTGATACTAATTCTGATGTGCACAATCAGCCTGAAACACAACTTATCACTGATGAACCGTCACAACAAGTAGTACTCAAACCTGAATCAGAAGTTGTCACTAAAAATAAATTAACAGTTGAAGTTAATTGTGCCAAAGTAATCAAACTACATCATGGAACAAATCACCAAGTTGTGAGACAACTAAGACTCAATTCTAGTGATAGAGAACATGATTTCTGCTCTGAAAGAACACTATAGAAATAGGAAACAAGTCTTTCCTTTTACTAATATTAGCCAGAACCCAGGAAGAGATGCAGAGAGAAATATAACTGTAAACTGTGATAACAAGTCAAGTTCTATTCAAACTAACAATTATTTAAGACACAAGAAAGAAAAGTAAAATTTAAATCCTCCACTGAAAGGAACTTGTGTGAAATTTTTTTTTTTTTTTTTTTTAAATTTTCAGTGAAAGGATAAGCCTTTGTTAAACTGTGAATGAAATAATTTTGTATGTTTTTGTTCTTCATTCACATTTAAATAATCTACCATATACTAAGCAAGACTTGTTTATATATTATTTGTTAGTCCCTTGCTTAAGATTTATTATTCATGTATTTTTCCTTGAAGTTCTAATAATAATTAATTAATTAATTAAAGATCTATAATAATAGTATTAGACTCTGTATTTAAATATTATTTAGTTTATTTTAATTATTGCTATGTTAATATTATTAGAATTTGTATTTGATAATTTAACTGTGCATTATTTGAAATGTAAATATTCTCTATTTATTCCTGTTGGTAGGAGGTTAGCGTTATGCAATACCTCAATTTTATTATGTTTTGTTTGTTGTCATGGAAACGTGTGTTAGATAGCTTGCACGTTTTGGAACACCACGTGAGGAGAAGGTTTATTGAAAAGAGTTTTAGAAAGAAATCACGAGAATAATTTAGGCACGAAGAAGGGATATATAAGGATGAACACTGAAATTATTATTTAATTAAGAGATAGATTAGAGAGAGAAAGGAGAGGATTAGCATTAGGTTGGAATCGGAGCATTCGGCATTCAGGAATCACAGTGCGATAATAGCGAGTCAGCAAGTCACTCAAGCAGCTAAATAAAGTCTACTAGTCGAGAGGCGGTTAGCTAATAAATTGTAGAATATAGCTACAGAAGACAGCTGAGTGACTACTAAATAGACTAGCGATATTTGAGTTGAGATTCAATTTCAGGGCCGACCTTTCAAGGACATACAGAACCTTGAAGCAAAGCACAGAGTTATTGGTGAATAGTAGAGGCTGTAGAGTTGAAGTTTACTGTTAGCTGTGCTTAGAAATATATTGCCTAAAGAATTAAATGAATGCAGGAAGAATGAACAGCTGTGCATATAAAACCTCAAGTTAAGGAATTATTGTGTATTGTCTTAATTCATAAGTGATCAGTAGTATTTCATGCAAGAACGTTTGTTTATGTGTATAGTGACCGATGATTAATTCAGTTATTGCTTAGAAGAATTATTTTAATGAGTGCCGTATACTGTTTAAGTGTTTACAGTTAGAAAAAGTGTTAACGTATAAGTAGGTGAAGAAAAAAAATTATCGGTAAGATTATTCCAACCGTTAATATTCCTATACAGAGAAGTGTGAGAGTTTCATCCTAGAATTTCCTTATACTAACAATAACTATTGAGGAAGTTAGCTAAAGTGTAAATTTAAAAGTGTTTGTGAAGAGGTATTACTGCAATTTTTGTCGTATTTGGAACTTAAGGAACTGTGAGAAGACTGCATTAAAGAGATAACAGAATTACCATTGTATGAGTTGTGTGATTGAATTTATCTGAGGAGTTAAAATGTTTGTGATATCTTAATTACTGATTTGAATTTAAGTTTAAATTTATGATCCTAAAATTAAATGTTTGTTTTTGTTAATCTAAAGTTGTGTTTTGCCTGAATCTCTTTTACTGCACCATTCATAAAATATTCGAACCAAAGCGGGTAAATTAAGTAAGTCAAATATACTCGGCCAGTATATATAATAACAACATATAAAGGAAGGGTAGTTGAGAGTTGGTTTATCTTCAATTCTTGAACTAATTCAGATATAAAGTGGCGCAGTCTTTAAATATAAATTTTCATTATATTTGAATTAGAAATCAACTAACAACTGATCAAATAGTTAAGAACATCGTAATAGTAATCATGTCGGATCCAAAGTATAGATTGAGAAGAATTAGGATCCAACAATATTTGTCAGGTTTCCAATAATGTTGGATATCATGTTTCATTCTTTAAAGGTACTAACTTCAATCCATCTGAATCTTGATATTTAAATGCTCTTTAAGATTATCACTGTTTTCTGATGTCAGGTTGTATAAGATAGCTTCCTATCAACCATTTTCTTTCAAAATGATTTCATATTCATTGGGTTTCTTATGTTATATCTCACATTTCTGTCTTTTAAGGCACTAATATCAATCCACATGAATATTGATCTTTGTGTTAGTATTTTTCTGCCATTCGGGCAAAATATCTGTTTTGCTTACCTTTCCTGTCCCATTCTTTTAATTGACCATACCACTTTAAATCAGCTTGAATGATATATTCCTTGAATAATAATGTCAAGGCTCTTTGTAGTTGTCCTTTTAAAAGAATTCTACAATTGACAACACCTGTTTAATTCCTTAATTCTGCTTAGAATTGTTTAATCTTTCATCTTGGTGAAAGATTAAACAATTCTCTCTTATTCCATATAAATTCATTGCAAATCTGGAATCTAAAATGTCAGATTTGCTATTAATTTATTGTCTATTTCAATATTTAATTTGCTACTTTGCTATCAAGACTATAAAATTGTGCTAAATAGCTCATATGATTTACTTTTATTTGTAGGTTTTGCCAAATATTTATCAAATAATGTGTTTACAGTGATAAAAGAATAAGCAAGTGGATTTATAAGCTGCTGATCATTGGAGATGCCTTTTAAAAAAAGTATTACAAATGGTTTTGTCCAATCTTACATGTCTTTATCTCACTAATAAGATAGTGTTCACTTGCCATTTAATCAATGTGCAGTCATGTATCCTGGATTAATGTGGCAAGTAAAAGGAGGGATGATTTTAAAAAGTGCTGGTGGTGGGGAGGGTAACAGAAACAAACCAAACAGTTGAATTACTGAGTCAGCATTTCGCAGAAGTTGAACACAGCCATGGGATTAGATGACACAGTGACCTATGAATTAAAAGAATATGCAAGGAAATTATCAGCTCCTCTCACCAAGCTGTTTACTTTAAGCCTCATTTGTGGGAAGGTGCCAACGGAGTGGAAAGAGGAAAAATTTGTATGATGGAGTGTATGTGTATGATTGTGTATGACAGAGCAGTGTCTCAAAAAAGAAGGGTGACCAGTGGCGTGCCCCAGGGTTCTGTTATTGGGCCCCTGCTGTTTAATTTGTTTGTAAATGATATATCATATGGACTGACTGGGGGGATCTTCAGTTATTTGCTGATGCTGAATCCCTTCAGGAAGATTTAAATAGACTTTCTACTTGGACAAAAGAGTGGGGTTGTTGTTTTAATATCAATAAGTGCAAGGTGTTGCATTTTGGAGTGGAGACGTGTACTATATCGATAGTGCTGTACTACAGGAAGTGGATGAGATTAGAGATTTGGGAGTGATGGTTGACAGTAGACTCAAGGTTAGAGGGTATATTGCTAGTGTTGCAAAGGCTGCACATCGTAGTGCTGCTATGATAAGAAGTACTCTAACATGTAAGGATAAGGAAGTGGTTGTGCCACCGTATAAGGCACTGGTCAGACCACACTTGGACTATTGTGCTCAGATCTGGTCACCTGGTTTTCAAAGTGATGTGGAGACATTGGAGAGGGTCCAGAGAAGAGTGACTAAGACAATATCAGGATTTTTGGAATGCTGGCTGTGGGGAGAGGGTGAAGAGATGTGGATCGCAGAGTTTGGTGGATAGAAGGAATAGAGGTGATATGATAGAGACGTTTAAGTTAATGAGAGGATTTTATCAGATTAATCCAGAGGGGATTATAAAAAGAGTAGAAAGTGAGAGCGGAAGAACTAGAAGTCATTCCTTGAAGTTATGTAAAAGTGTGGTGAAGAAGGGTGTGAGGAGTAGATGTTTTGCATGGAGAATTGTCAGTGAATGGAATGCATTACCAGAATGTGTTGTTAATGCAAGGAGTGTTAAGTGTTAAGATTTTAAGATTCTATATCATAAATATGTTGTCAGTTGAATGAACCTCCCACGATGAGTCTGTCGACTCCATGGAGGGTGTAATAATAATAATAAATATCACTGAGTAAAGGAGGCTCCAAGACAAAAGCAGCAAATTATAGGATAATCAGCTCCTTGGAAGTGTGATTGAGATATTGGAGAAATTAGTGAAAGACAAAATTCAGGACTGGGTTGATATGCATATTAAAATCTATAAAGAACAACATCATTTTGTAAAGGTTAGTCTTGCCTTAATAATTTGCTTACTTTTTTTAGAATAAAGTGACAATGGAGTTGGATAAGGGCAACTGCTACTCAGTGATATTGCTAGACTTCGCAGATGCATTTGACAAGATTCTACATAGAACTCTACTGCATAAACTGGAACAAATGGGGTTGGATATGAATCTGATGATTAGATTAGAGAGTGACTGATGGACAGGTATCAAAGAGTGGTTTATGAAGCAGTTGAGTCCAGGAGAAGGCAAGTGACCGGTTGGTGTACCACAGGGCTCAGTACTTAGTCTTCTTTTGTTTAATTTGTATATCAATGATATAGGAAATGATTTGACACAAAATAATCAGTTGTTTTCTGACAAAGCTAAACTGAGAAGAGCAATAGTAAATGAAGGTGGTGCAGATATCCTGCAGGAAGTCATAACAGACTAACAGTCTGGGCAAAGGTAAATGGCTGCCAGTTTAATGTGGCCAAGTGTAAGGTAATGCACTTCTTGAAAAGATCAGAAGCTATGTACTATACAGATGGAAATTAACTGCAGGAAAACTGATTAAGCCACAGACTTGGGAATGATTGTGGACAGAGAGTTGAAGTTTAGAGGGCATATTGCAAAGATAATCATCAGCACATCAGATTAAATGGTTGTTGAAGAACACATTAACAAGCAGAGATAGAGGGATTATTGTTCCCCTATATAAGGCTACATCTGGACAACTGCACACAGATCTGGACTCCTGGATTTAGTGGGGATGAAGAAGTTGTGGAGAGGATCCAGAGTGAGTGAGAAAGATTATGGCAGGTCTGTGGAATGCTCATGAGAAGATTGGTCTATAGGCTTCAAAAATTAGCTGATAGATGAAAAAGAGAAGATATGATAGAAGCATTTGAGTAATTTAAGGGATTTTATAGGATTGTCACTGAATTTTTTTCAGTACACAGCAAGAAGGGAGAGAACAAGGGGTCACCAATGGAAGTTGTGTAATGAACAACTTCCACAGATGTTAGGACTAGGTGTTTTGCTTAGAGAGTGGTGAATGGTTGGAATGGGTTGCCAGAGGTGGTTATGGCCACTTTATCAGTGACCATAACTGTTACATAACATTATCATTAATAATGATAATGTTGTGTGAAACATAAACTGAAATATTTTATGTAATTTGTATTTTTAATTAAGCTTCTTTGTGGACATAAGTGTTTTACATACTGGCTAATGAATTAGAAACTTTTATGCAGATGTATGTGAATATCATTTACACAGCACATATGCAAAATACTTGGTCACATGCATCGCCATATATTCCAGCCAAGTACTTGAGAATGCTGAACTATTTAAGAAAAAACAAAGTATCTTTTGGAGTTCAATAAAAGGCTTATTGTGAGTGCCCATCTGGATGGAGCCACAATTTTGAAAACAACAGAGCTGACTGGTTTCTCAGCTCTATAAGATAAGATATCCCTGGTGTTTAATCAGTGAAAATGTAACTACATTGCTAGTTAAGAGGTGTAACTATGGATGGTACTAAGACAGTCTGTCAGGAACGAGATCAGCATTGTCTAAGAAGGCCTGCACAGACAAACAGAACTTCCCAGAACTTGTGCAGAAGGCTGTTCCCAGCCATATCTCACCAAACCATGTGCAGAGAACTGAAATGGATCAGTACTGCCAAATGCATGCATATATGTAAAATAGTTTTTTAGGCCTACTCTTGAATCAAATTGACATTAAACTTATACAAGGTTGGTAAGGAAGTAATCTATGAAAAGGGTTAACTTCTCTAATTCTCACTTATTATTAATTCCTTTTCAATGCAGAGAATTTTTTTTTGTTCATGCTGCACCACTTCGCATCTAGATGGTTGCACACATAACATCAGGGAAATAACAATCAGTATAATGACACTTTTTACCTAACATAGGTTTTCTAAATCAATAATTTATCTCAACTTTTAAACATACAGCAATCGTGGCCCTCTATCCAATACTTCTATATAAATTTTCGGTTTCCCGCTTAGATTCTATTTTAGCAAGTGGTGAAATGAGAACAAAACAGGCAAGCATGTAATTACAATCAAACTAGGACATTTATTATACTAAGACAATAAATTACAAACTTGAATAAAACATGAATTAAGATCTCTCAATTGATTTCAATGGATATATAACTACACTTAAATTATCAAACACATTATTATCTAAAACATAAGATCATACTCTGCTCATGACTTTTCAATTAAGGAATAATCATTGGCAATAAAAAAAATCGGAACCTACATTAATTAGCTGCTGCCTTACTTAACTTTCAATTCAACACGCAGTACATCATACAATCTAACATTTAGAGTTCCTAAGGTTCCTCAGTCTTGTCACATAACTCTACATAAATCATCTAAATCAGAACATATTTTTTAGGTACTAACATTAACTCTTACACACATGTTCTCTGTGAACTATTATTAATATATTTTACATCTACTGAGGAACAATCATTAATTCTTATACACACGTTCTCTAGGAACTGTTGTTATATTCTTACATGTCCATTATGAACAAAATCAATACTACACACGTTCTCTTGGAACAAACATCCTAATCTAAATTGAACACTCTTGGAACTTTGTTCTCTTGGAACAAACATCCTAATCTAAATTGAACACGTTCCTTAGGAACAAGTTCTGAATCACTACAAGTTCAATTATGAACATTCGCATATACATTATACGTTCCCTTTCACATGCTCGTAAGATAGAGAATTGGAAATCTTACCCGAACAGTAGACATACTTTTCTTGACGTCACATGCTTTGGATGGCACCTGTCTTTCTTCCTAGGACTTCTACCTGGAAACATTCAGTCGGCTCTTGGTGCATCTATAAGAAGGCTTGTCTTCTACAGCATAACGGAAAGATTACTCAGTTTTCTGGTCATCGTAGTGCAGCATGGCCCTGTATTGCTGAACCTCGTCTGACTGGCTCTGGAATGGATATATCTGGCAAAATTGACGACCATAATGCTGGATACTTCCGAAGCTTCTACTGAGCTTCCATGACCACGGAATCCTCGATGATCCAGGACACGAGCCCGGAGTCACAAGTCGGGAAACAAGCGCTAAGAGGGCGATGTCGGCTCTGCAATTCCGTTTTGTATCTCGCGCTCTAATTTCCCATTGGTTCCTTTTTTTTTTTTTTTCAACAGCATGTCTCCCTAACCTCTGGCATCAAAATGTGCACTGGCGGATGTCTCAATAAGCATCGTTCGGTTATCAGCGCCAAATAGGACTCTGGTGAAAATTTAGATTGTTACATGTATAACTAACTTACAAGCTTACGTAAGCTTGTAAGTTAGTCATATAATAGGATTAAGTTCCAAGGTCTCCGTGTATAGTTTACATGGTGTGTATACGTATTACCAGGAATTTGCAAGAATAGCACAATTTATAACTAGAAATATTTACACTTATTTTACAATTTTGTGATGCACAACAGTAAGGAATAATTCACATTAATTCTGAATAACAAAACTGTTTTGGGAATGGGAGATCTTGTTAAACTCTGAATGAGATAATATTGTCTTATAAATGTTCTCATTCAGAATTTAACAATGTCCCACTCTGTTTAAAAAGAAAGACATTTAACCAGTGTATACTTCCAGTCATCATATATGGTTGTGAAACTTCGTCGCTAACAAAAGCACTGACAAATAAATTAACAACAACTCAGTGATGTGAGTCTGGCTTCTTATCCAGATGTTTCACTTCTTATCTTTTAATGTGATGCCTATCCTCTCCATTTTTCCTTGAGTTGTTGTTAATTTATTTGTTTCCCTTCTTTTGGAATCCATTCTTCACCATAAGCAACTAAAATGGAAATGGGCCGGACATCTATCCAGGAGAGAAGATGAGCGATGGACCCTGTACTAACAAACTGGATTCCAAAAGAAGGGAAACAAGGCCGAGGATATCCGAAAAGAAGGTGGAGTGATGAAGACTGTCAAAATTTGTTGGGAAAAATTGGTCAACCATCGCCAAGAACAGAGAAAGGTGGAAAGAACTGGAGGAGGCATTTGTCCAGCAGTGGACAGAAAATGGCTGGAAAGAAGAAGAAGATATATATATATATATATATATATATATATATATATATATATATATATATGAAAAGATGCTTGAATTTGTAAATTCTTCTACGAGGGGGGGGGGGGTTCTGAAAAGTTCTCAGCCTCGACCATAGATGACACTATTGGCAAGATTTTTTTTTTTCCAAGTTGGGACATCTGTCATAAGCATCCATAAGAAATTGTAAGTCATTCTACCCAATAGTTTGTTTCATACAGCTGTCTGAAGCAAAAGTTTTGTCTGTATCCCTTGAAATGGATAAAATTGAGTATTGTGCAGTTATAAAATTCTTTGTAAAAGAAGGTTTAACATCAAAAGAAATTCATTCAAAGTTCATAAACGTTTACGGGTACTCTTCTCATTTGTTTTGGACAATTAAGAAAGGGCTGCCAGGTTTAAAAGTGGCCATACCAGCCTTGAAGATGATCCATGTGAAGGACGTCCAAAAAGTGTAAAAACGCGAGAAATCATTGATCTAGTGCAAGATATGGTATTGGATGACCGGTGAGTCAAAGTGTGTGAAATTGCTGAGACTATAGGCATTTCAGAAGAACATGGTAAGATATATTTTGCATGAAGAATTGCAAATGAAAAAACTTTGTGCAAGATGGGTGCTGCACTTGCTCACAGCAGATCAAAAACACACTTGCATTAAAATCTCTGAACAGTGCTTGGAGCATTTTAGCAAGAATAAAACTGATTTTGTGATTTTGTAATAAACTCAATCAATTTTGATTGAGTTTATTACTATGGATGGGACTTGGATTCACCATTACACACCAGAATCCAAACAGCAGTCAAAACAGTGGACAGAAGCCAATTGTTTAGCACTAAAGCAGACAAAGTCGGTTCCATCAGTATGAAAGGTCATGGCATCGGTGTTTTGGGATGCTAAGGACATTTTGTTTATTAATTATCTTGAAAAGAGTAAAACAATAACCAGGGTATATTATTCTGATCTTTTAACCAGACTAGATGAAAAAATTCATGAGAAAAGATCCGGTTTGCAGAAGAAAAAAATAATCTTTCATCAGGAAATGCACCTGCCCACAAAGGTCTTTTGCCAATGGGAAAATTAAGGGATCTGCACTATGAATTGTTGGAACATCTGCCCTATTCCCCAGATTTGGCTCCCTCTGACTTCTATCTCTTCCCAAAACTAAAACTCTTCCTCGTTGGTCAGCATTTTTCTTCGAATCAAGAGATGATTGCAGCTATAGAGGGGTATTTTGCAGATCTCACTGAGAACCACTATAGAGATGGGATAATGGCACTGGAGCATCGCTGGAATAAATGTATTAGTCTTAATGGATAGTATGTAGAAAAATAAAAATAATTTTGAAATTGTAAATTCCTTTTTGCATTGTTAGGCCAAGAACTTTTCAGACCATTCTCTTATGTAACTCAGCATAATTCCGAAGGATTGTGTGGCTGATGTTTCAGGTTCTGCTTGATAAAATCGGTGTTCTAAAATACATTTTAAAACAGAATGACTAATTTATCCAAAATAAGCTAAGCTGCAGAAGTTAATAGACGGCATGTGGCAATAATGGTGGAATTTTATGTCTTGAAGAATGTAAAAGCAGGCCAACTTGGTTGATGGGTTTCTATGTGACTACATATAGAAAGTTTATAAGGACAATAGGCTTGCTGTAGCACCCATAATATTTGTAATAGGATCCTTCTGGAAGTAATCTCTTCTTGAAGAATTTGGAGAAATGATTGATAATTTTGTTGATGATTTATGTGTCGTAGCTGGGGGAAAGAGATTATACCTTATTTTTGTACTGATGTTTGATGACTATTAAGGATCAGAAAAAGTAGATGTATGATATGGATATGGTGAGTGAATGAGAGAGAGAGAGAGAGAAAGATGTCTGCTTCTCCTTGACAGGAATATCTAGAAATGGATAAAGTACCATTTGACTCTTTTGATAGTGTAAATATGATGCATAAATTTTTTTTTTTACAGGAAAGTGTAGTTCTTCCTATAAAAAAGCTGTCCTGTTTGGACAAGTGGTTAGCATATTCACTCTCCAATCAACAGTCTGTGGGTTTCGATCATGCCATGAGCATGAATGAATATATGTGTTTATCATTAGGCGTAGGATGAACTGCATTGCCTGGTGTGAGCACATCACCCCACTTACTGGAGACCTGAAGCAGCTTGAAAAAAAATACTATATTTGGTCTCTAGGGCAGTTTTCTTGTGAAATATAGTATTTTGGCTGTAATGTCCTCAGTCTAGAATGTATACATTCACACTTGGCAGAACTGAATTGTTACTCATTATCATTGGACCGTAGAATTATGCTGTTAAATTAGACATCAGAGATTCTATATCAGGTGATATCTAGTATCACAAGATAATAACCCAAGTGAAGGGTGACTAGTAGACTACCTCAAAACTTAGAGGTAGAACTAATCACCCTCCTTCTCTTAGAACATATAATCCATATCAGCCAGCCTGCTAGTCTCTTATTCATGTTATAGGCCTATTTTGCACACCTATCTCTCTCTCTCTGAGTCTGTATAAAGAACAGCCTTCCATGTGAAATCCTGTGAAATACCTTGGCAAAATTCAACTCCAACAGAGATGGATAGAGGAAATGGATGACAGAATATGAATAGAATGCTGAAGGAAGACCTACGTTTCACAACACACAACAACATGTTGTCCTATGTGGGGTATCAAAGTGCAATAGGATGCATGCCCTTAGCAACCTCTCCAGTACATTAAGGAACACTACTGATATTCAGATTGATCTGCCATTATTTGATTCATTTCTAGCTTTACACTGTAATTATTTAATTATTTTGCCTTCCTTCCACTCATTAAGAATCTTCTTATGCTGAGACTTGTTGTAAAGCAGGTCTAGAAAATTGCTAATTCTATTGCAAACTGCTTCGGTATTCATGCTGATATCTCACTCATTCTGCTAGTGTGTCCAAATCAAGGTTTACATTCAATTATGCTAACTGATCCACCTCTGTCTCTGTCCTTTCATCTAGTCCCCTGCTCCCACCACCTCTGGCACCCAGAAAGCTAATGGGTCTGCCTAGAATGTTCACCTTATCAAGGTGATCACTTAGGAATTCATCTATTTCTAGTGGGTGTGCTAGAAATAGCTGGATGCATAGTAAAACACTTCTCTCATATTTCTCTTGGTCTGATCAGCTAATTTCTTCTAATAGTTTAATTTTGCCTTCCTTGTCTGCTATTTATACTGCATCTAGGCCTGGTCATATCTTCAACATTTTCTTTATGTTGCAGTCCTCACCTTAAAATATTATTCATCCATTTAAGCTCCCATTCGATGTATTCTGCTCTCTCTCTGAGTGCTTGTTTCAGACAGTCTTTGATCACTTTCCATGCTAAGGCACTGCTTCAAGATGCCCTCCCAGGTCATAATCATGTGTCTTACAGTTTCACTGGGGGGGGGGAAGACTGATAAACTGTAAGTTCTGATAAACACCTAGAACAAAAAATGACAAATGACGTTAAAGCAACTGATATAACCACACAAAAGAACATATTTTAAAACCCTTTAATGCCTATATGTTGTTCTTTTGCTTTTAGAATAAATAAGAAGACATGTCAGAGTTTTTGAAGAAATTCAAAGACACAGAGGTGCAGGCTGTCATCAATTTTTCAAGCTGCAAGAAAAGTCCACAAATGAGATTCACCAAACTTCGTGTGACACTTCAGGGGACTGTGCCCTAGCATATCCAACAGTTGCCAGATGGGTGGCAAAGTTTAAAACTGGACTTGCACTGTATCGATGATTTCAGCTGTGATCGCTCTGGAAGGTCTTCCTGACCTGGGAGACAACAGATGTCCCCAGGTCAGGAAGACCTTCGGGTGATCTGGGGATCTCTAGGGAACGAGTTGCAGTCATTATCCACCAACATCTAGATATGCACCAGCTCTCTGTGAAGGGGGTCCCGAAATGTTTGAATGCACACCAAAAGAGAGAGAACACGTGCTGTCATCTCAAGGGATTTTGGGTCATTTTGAGAAATCAGGTGCAAATTTTTTGGGTCATATTGTGGCTGTTAATGAAACATGGCTTCATCACTATTACCCAGAGACCAAACAAGAAACAATGGAGTGGAGACACAAAGGTTCTCCACAGTCAAAAAGGTTCCAAACCCAAAAGTCAGCAGGGAAGGTTTTTGCTATTGTCATTTGGGTTATGGACGGTGTAATCATTATCAAGTACCTCAAAAAAGGTAAAACTGTTACAGCAAAGGTGAAACAGTTACAGCAGCAGTTTATTCAATAGCTCTGAAGGAAATGAAGAAAGTACCAAAAGTAAAACGTCACAGGAAACTGAGCAGAGGCGTGTTGCTTTTGCAGGACAATGCATATGTTCACGCTGCTCATGAAGTCCAACAGACAATACACAACGAGAGTTTTCAATGTGTGCTTCACTCACCCTATTCGCCAGACCTGGCTCCATCTGACTATTTCCTATTCCCAAATTTAAAGAAACATTTGAAAGTGACAAAATTTACCACAGACGATGAAGTCATATCTGCAGCTGAGAACTGGTTTGTGCAACAAGGGAAAGACTTTCTTCTCAGAGGATTGCAAATGATGCAGCAGCATTGTAACAAGTGTATAACTCTTTATTGGGAATATGTAGAATAATGTGTAAGTTATATTCTTCTACCTAAATTCCTTCATGGTGATTATCACAACTTTTCAGTACACCCTTGTATGACCCTTCTTAATCAATGCTCTCACATGATTTGTCACTTTCCAAGTCACAACAGTCATGCCATCCAAATGCAAAAAGGTAAAGAAAAGAATTAATTGTCTTACTAGGCACTAATGATCTGAGAGATGAGAAGTATTCTATGAGAGAGGATGTAAAGGAGTTATTAAATAAAACAAAAATGAAAAGTGAGAGAGAGAGAGAGAATAAGGAGAAGACTAAGTTTTCTGCCATGCTATGAAAGAGGAAAACTGAGGAGGAGGGTATTGATATCCAATGTATCAATATGTAGGTTATGCAGAAAGAATGATGTAGTATTTGTGGATCTGTAATCTGTGTTTGATTGAAAGAAGGATTAGTATAATGCTGACAGACTACATCAAAATGGTTTTGGTGTAAGGTGTCTAGAGAGAGCTTTATTCACTGAGCATGCTGAAGTGCAAATTCAGGAAAACTGAAGCAGCTGAGTGTGCAAATGACCAAGTGCAGAATCTAGTCTCTCAAGAAAAAAATACTCAATACAGAAATCAATTCAGGATGAAAGGGTGATTGGGGTCATAAAGGGATGCTGCAGTTTCTATATATCTAATGGCAGTATCAGGAACTAGAGGGAGAAGTTTTTGGCATTGGTTAGTGCAATCTCGTCAAATGTTAAAGTCTTAGTGAGACTTGCCTAATGGTAGATAATGTAGTTACAGGGAAGGAATGTGAAAGGTTTAGTATTTTCAGGACAGACAGGATGGGGGATGGATAATGCTGATGATGGTGGATGAAATGCACCCAAAAGGAATAAGAAATAGGCAGGAGGGTGGATGTTCATTTGAAGCAGTCTGGTATGAAATAAAAGACAGTAAGACAAAATATACAGTTGGCTGCTGCTATAGGACTGGAGGTTACAGGGATGGTTTGGAAGATATGCAATGGCAAATTAGTACAGTCAGTGTAGGTCGAGTGATTATTATGGAGGACTTCAACTATGAAGATATAGACTAGAAGGAAGAAAGATCACATTTATACAACATTTATAATTGGCAATGCCTCTGACTAGGCTCTTTAAGTTTCAGCTCTGGTAAGAGATAATTACTTGATGCAGCATGAGATAGAAGAAACTTGGGATGTATGAGTACTGGACTTGGCCATAGGATCAGAAGAGCTATCCATAACCAAGATGACCACATTGCCTCTGATTGGCAAAAGTGACTATGTGGTCTTGACTTGGGAAATTGTAAAACGTTAGGAATATTCTATCAAGGGTTATATGTGGAACTACAAGGCAGTTGATTATGACAAGCTTAGGAGGACGCTTAATCTATGCCATGGCATAAAACCCTACAAGAGGATGTTAGCAATGCATGTGAAAGATAGAGGAAGCAATATTAAACATTATACCTAAGGTAAGGAGGGTTAATCAGGAAGGATTGAGATGGATGAGTAATATCTAGCATGAGCTGCTGAAGAAGGAAATGCTGTGGAGGGTATATAAGGTGACCAGCAAACTCATGAACAGCACAAAGATCAGGCAAGAAAGTTGACCAGTAGGATGAGGAAGGCAAAATCAGATTACCATAATAATCTAGCCAAGCAGGCCAAAGGAAATCCCAAAGAGTTCTTTTGTTACAAGGCAAGTAAGAGTTTTATGCAATGAGTCTTCAATCTCCATTGAGGTGCCCATACAATAATAATAATAACAAATGTTCTCACCATTCAGACATGCCAGTAATTTATGGAGAGATTCTCAGTTGATATCACTAGTCCATTTCCAGGATTCCCTTCCATCACTTTCTGATTAAAATAGTTATCTTTCAGTAACTATATATGAGATCATATATATATATATATATATATGGAATTGGTCAACCATTGCCAAGAACAGATAAAGGCGAAGAAACTGGAGGAGGCCTTCGTCCAGCAGTGGAGAGAAAATGGCTGAAAAGAAGAAGTGTATATAAGAACATAAATTACCTTCATAACTGCCTAGTATGTTCTTTCTTGTGGTTATATCAGTTGCTTTAATATTGTAATAATTTATGGTTGTCGGCTGTGCCTTCATTATATTTTTAATTCGGATATTGTCTTGTATCTTAAATTCAATTTTGCCTTTATTAACTTTGTACATGCCACGCTCCCAACACCTTATGCCTTATTTAACTCTATGTTACTTAACTCGTAATACAGTTTTATTCTACTAGACATATATCCCTCTATTAATCTTACTTTGTCTCATTTCCTGTTCCTACTACTAGTAAACAGACTTTAGATTATTAGTCTACCTACAATTTACAGGTAACCAATTCTCACACTAGTCAATCAGAAAAATTTATTTGATTAATGCCTGTGATATTCTAATTGAATTTTATAGTATGAGAATTAAGTTAAGGAACACAGGTAAGATCATAGTTATTACACATAATTCCTATAGTTAGTTTTGGCGATTCTCAATCTTTAGTGCACACGCAGGTTGGCTTATTTATTTAGAGATAGTGCATTGGCAAGGTAGTTAAACAAACAAAACATTTTATTTTAAACCTAGAAAGAATGTACAATACACACATCAAAGAGGAAATGATATCTCTCTCTCAGCCCATCTAAATACAATAGGGGCAACATACAACTGACTATATTACACACAACTTACTAAACCCCATCACAATGTTAACTTATTAAATTAAACACAGTTATTCCCTAAGTTAAATCTTAGCTTAGTTCTCTCCATTATATGTACAAATTTACAATCAATCTACCCGTTTGTAACTATAACTCATTACTTAACATTTCACTTGCAAATACCTGCAAGCACCCTCATTACATACAATAATTCCTATTTCACCTTTACAAAGCATTAACAAAATTGTGCTTACTTACGGTAGCCCTTTACATACACAGTTCAATCAATTTCACAATACCCCAGTTATGTCTTCATCATAGGTTATGATCGCTGCTTGGACAATGTGGCGGTTCTCGCTCCAAAGTTTGTGGGAAGGTCGGGATGATTCTTCCGTCGATACTGTCACTACGATCTCTTGTCAGTAAATGGTAAGGAACTGCCAATGCCTCAGTTATGTCCGTGGGTAGTCACACTCTCCTAAGTGTCCATGCATCCTAGCAGGAGCCCCATCGATTATGAACTGGAACTCGTCCTCCGAGAAAGGAACCAACAAAAGTCCAAGAAATTCCTGAGGGAAAAAAGTCTTTAAGTCTTCTTAAATATTTTTCTCTAATCCTTTGTTACTATGTTATACTTTCCAGGATCACCCAACAGCATGATGATGTCACTTCGGCTCCCTCCATTCGTGGGTGCATATTTCTATTTAAATTAAGGGGATATTAAACTCCGCATAGTTTTAAAACCGAATAAGAAACTCAAAGATCGGAATCAGAGAGTTTCTTGCCGAATATAGTAAACTATAAAGTATCAGCGACACTAGCGTTAGCCAATGCAAGTGATCCTAGTACGTAGTACAATACCGGGCAACTCGTTGCAAAGGTGGAGGAAGTTCAGATCACTATTCTTAGGTATTTTCCATAATGTAAAAACACATTTCCTAGGAAATGTATGCTGTTATTACATTATGGAGGGAGGTCACTACCCAGACCAGTTTCAGCCTTTTTTGAGGCTTCATCAGTGAGTAGCTAGACCTAATACCAAAGTGTATAGCAAAAAGAACTTATGTACTCTGCGAACGAGTTTTCCAAACAGGTGCAACCATTAAGTTACTTAAGTATAAAGAGCTAATAAGCTTCATTTCAGCAATGAAAACATTACTTAAATTAAGGGGATATTAAATCCCGCATAGTTTTAAAACCGAATAAGAAACTCAAAGATTGGAATCAGAGAGTTTACTATATTCGGCAAGAAACTCTCTGATTCCGATCTTTGAGTTTCTTATTCAGTTTTAAAACTATGCGGGATTTAATATCCCCTTAATTTAAGTAATGTTTTCATTGCCGAAATGAAGCTTATTAGCTCTTTATACTTAAGTAACTTAATGGTTGCACCTGTTTGGAAAACTCATTCGCAGAGTACATAAGTTCTTTTCGCTATACACTTTGGTATTAGGTCTAGCTACTCACTGATGAAGCCTCAAAAAAGGCTGAAACTGGTCTGGGTAGTGACCTCCCTCCATAATGTAATAACAGCATACATTTCCTAGGAAATGTGTTTTTACATTATGGAAAATACCTAAGAATAGCGATCTGAACTTTCTCCACCTTTGCAACGAGTTGCCCGGTATTGTACTACGTACTAGGATCACTTGCATTGGCTAACGCTAGTGTCGCCGATACTTTATAGTTTACTATATTCGGCAAGAAACTCTCTGATTCCGATCTTTGAGTTTCTTATTCAGTTTTAAAACTATGCGGGATTTAATATCCCCTTAATTTAAGTAATGTTTTCATTGCCGAAATGAAGCTTATTAGCTCTTTATACTTAAGCATATTTTTATGTTCGCAAGACTTTGAGAACATTGGTTTTTGCTTAGTCATCATTCTAATCTGGTTAATCTCCTCTTTTCCGTTTATATACAACTCAATGGGAATTAAATTATGCATCTTTACAGCAAAATTATCACATCTATTTTATTACAACATAATTTCTATTTTCTATATGTTTAGAAACCTCTGTAAAATCTAACTCAACAAATTAATTAATTTAATTTATTGTGAGAGATTTTACAATATCATATTTGGTTCTAGGTGTTTATCAGAACTTTCCAAACCCCTCCCCATATTCACTTTTCCTTATCTTGTATGGTATCTCCATAACCGAAATTACCCATATGATAGTCCTGATTGTATCCGTAAGGTTTGTATGCTCATGCCATTCAGTCCTCTTCAGCTGACTAAAGTCTATAGCAGACTTTAACCATGAATTTTGTCCTTTTAAAATATCTCACACCAAATGTTGGGGCCCAATTATTGAAACTTGAAACATTAATGACATTTTTTAATGTTTTTTTTTTTTTTTGGTTTGTTTGTTTTATTTTTTATCAGCTCCACATATAAAAGGTTCCAAAACCTGTAAGCCAAGTCTGGGGAGGAGAATAAGAAGAAAAATAAAAGAATATGCCTAAACACAAAAGTGTTAAAAATGATATATAAGCCATTCATATGAGTTTCTTCAAATGCATTTTAGTAAAACAAGAAAAATCCTAAACAAGAATTACAAAATAATTTATTCAGGTAATAAAGAAAAATGAAAGGAAGAATTAGTAATATTTTACACAAAGTGAAGGATAGAATGAAGTTGTATTCTGTATGATTAAAACACACACACACACACACATAATGGTACCACAGAAGTAAATATCTTGCTAGAGGGAGATATTACCATGTTAAGCACAAATCTCGGTTTTCCTTAAGGGAACCAAAGAAAAACACTGAAAAGTCAGCTACGGGAATCGCCTCAAATGAAATGACTATAGAAAACTCAATGGAAAAGAGGTGAAACTAGTAGAGGAATTAAAAAAAAAATACTGTGTTGACATAAATGATATTACCTAAACAAAGAGGACTGAAATAGGTGAGATATAATACTTCTAAATAATTACTATAAGGTGTTGTATTCAGGTAATAGGGATGTGGAAAGGATTAGTCATACTATTGAACAATGTCCAGAATACTGACTTTCTTTCATGTCACTAGTTCCATTCCATCTGCCAGCTTTGCCTTTCCAAGACATCTTTGATCTGCACTGACCCAGATCAAGACAGTGCACAGGTATACAAACAAATTCTCTTTAAATTAAAGTAGACTAATTGTTCAAACTGCTTACTGTACCTCTCACAGTTCAGCCAAAGCTGTTAAAACACACAAGCTGTCTATATTCTCTTATCCCAGAACATGACATGGACTATTATTTTTTTTTAAAGTTAAACCTAAAGCTTTAATATAAGTTCAAAATCTTCTACCCTATGACATTTTTTGTATGTGTGTGTGTCCATTTGATATAACGTATTTAATCAGCTATATGATATAAGAAATTTAATGACTAGAAGCCATAAAAGACTTCTAGCAATTGATGTACGAGGGTGGTCTGAAACGTTCTCGGCCTCGAAAATAGATGGCAACACTATCAGCAAATTTTTTTTTTTCTAAGTTGGTACATTTGTCATAAGCATCCATGCAAAATTGCAAGTCATTCTATCAAGTAGTTTGTTTTATACAGCTATCTGAAGCAAACTGTTGTCTGTATCCCTTGAAATGGATAAAATTGAGTGTCGTGCGGTTATAAAATTCTTTGTAAAAGAAGGTTTAACACCAAAAGAAATTCATTAGAAGTTCATAAAAGTTTACAGGCACTCTTCTCCTTCATTTTCGACAATTAAGAAATGGGCTGCTGAGTTTAAACATGGCCATACCAGCCTTGAAAATGATTCATGTGAAGAACATCCAAAAAAGTGTACCAATGTCAGAAATCATTGATAAAGTGCACGATATGGTATTGGATGACTGGTGAGTCAAAGTGCATGATATTGCTGAGACTATAGGCATTTCAAAAGAACGTGTAGGATATATTTTGCATGAAGAATTGCAAATGAAAAAGCTTTGTGCAAGATGGGTGCCATGCTTGCTCACAGCTGATCAAAAACGCACTTGCATGAAAATCTCTGAACATTGCTTGGAGCGTTTTAACAAGAATAAAACTGATTTTGTGCATCAATTTATTACTATGGATGAGACTTGGATTCACCATTACATACCAGAATCCAAACAGCAGTTAAAACAGTGGACAGAAGCCAACTGTTCAGTGCCAAAGAAGACAAATTCAGTTCCATCAGCAGGAAGAGTCATGGCATCAGTGTTTTAGGATGTTAAATGCATTTTGTTTATTAATTATCTTGAAAAGGATAAAACAATAACCAGGGAATATTATTCCGATCTTTTAACCAGACTGGACAAAAAAATTCATGAGAAAAGACTCAGTTTGCAGAAGAAAAAAAAAATTTTTCATCAGGACAATGCAGCTGCCCACAAAGGTGTTTTGGCAATGGGAAAATTAAGGGATCTGCACCATGAATTGTTGGAACATTCACCCTATTCCCCAGATTTCGCTCCTTCTGACTTCTATCTCTTCCCAAAACTAAAACTCTTTTTCGCTGATCAGCGTTTTTTTTTTTCGAATCAAGAGGTGATTGCAGCTGTAGAGGGGGGGGGGATATTTTGCAGTTCTTACTGAGAACACCACTACTACAGGGATGGGATAATGGCACTGGAGCATTGCTGGAATAAATGTATTAGTTTTAAGGGATAGTATGTTGAAAAATAAAAATAATTTTGAAATTATAAATTCGTTGTTTATTGTTAGGTCGAGAACCTTTCAGATCACCTTTGCTGGTAAAAGGCTTTATATTTCTACTGTATATATTAGCTCTGTTTCACAAATTTATCTAAAATTCTCAGCAAATTTATAATCTGCACTTCCTTTACTCTTCTGTTCAAACTCCATTCCTTACTCGGTACACCTAAGCTGAAACATGACAAGGTAAAGAATTCTAGATCTTTGGTGGAAATGCGATGTATTCTATTTTGGTCAAACAGAGAAATCCATTGAGTTCCATATGGTTAAGCATGTGAGAGACGTCATATATGGCAGAACTAGAATCAGCGCATTATCTAATCACGTTCTTAATTCTATTCTTCCTAACCTTCTATTACTCATCCAGTGATCTGGAACAAATCACAAAATATTTCTGTATGCTATGATGAACTTGAGAGAAGAATTATGGAATCAACAGAAATTGTGCTCAATCCAGTCCATCTTAATATTAGTCTTAGCTATAACCTATCTGACAGTGACTCTTCAGATATCCAACTTTGGTGTACACAAGATGATAGTTGTTACAGAGCTATTAACACTGCCACCAGTTGGTGAGAGTGATCATGAAGTACTTGTTGAGAAGTGGTGAAATAAGTAAAGGTTACTGCCTGAAAAGGATATATGTGGAATAATAAGGTTAGTGGTTATGGGAGGCTCTGTAGTTTGCTAGCATCAATATTGTTGGAGTAGATGAGCTGAGCAGAAAAGACAATGATAAGGCGGGCTAGTAAGCTGATGAAAATGGTAAAAAAAAAAAAATGGTGCAATGTGAGAGGAGACTGTGTGGTCAGGCCAAGGTTAATTGAAGGAAATTCTTCTGCTATATAGCAAGCAAGAAGAAGAAGAAAAATAACTATGGCAGGTTGATACTGGTACATAGGCATGGCAGCAGAGTGACCACTGCAAAGGATGTAGTGGAATTATTGAATGAGCACTTCATCAGTGTATATCATACTGATGTAAATGATGCCATGCAACTGCTCTCAGGTTATCTAGGAAGAGGAAAGTTACTAGTGCAGTGCTGCAGGAGTCTATCTTGGGACTGTTGTAATTCAATTCATATAATAATGATACTGAGATGGCATTAACTGGTGATATACAACTGCTTGCAGATGGTGCAAAACTGGGGAGAGTGATGATTAATCAATCAGATGCTGTGGACTTATGGGATGACTTGAATAGATTGTATGAGTGGGCAATAGTATTGAACTGTGAGATCAGTGTAACATTCTGAAATTTGGTAGGCAACAATGGGATGCAAAGTATGCACTTGGTGGGGAAAATTTTGGAGGAGGGGTGAGGAGACAAGAGATTGCAGTGGTGGTTGACAAGGATCTGAAGTTCAGAGATCACACTACACAAGTTATGAAGATATTACATCACATTATGCCAATTACTACCAGAAAATGATATATCTAGAATTATTATTATTATTATTATTATTACATAACACCTCCAGGGAGTCCAAAGATTCGTCAAGGGAGGGCACCTACTCTACAGCTCTCCATCTCACCACTCCACTAACTGCAACTACTTTCATCATCTACACCAGTGCCATCTATTGCCGACCACCACTATTCTCACAGACAATCACAAACATTCATGCCCACAGCGGAATTTGAACCCGCAGCCTTTTGGCTGGAAAGCGGATCGGCCAACCAGGTCGGCACAGAATTATAATGTTGGTAATTATGGGAAGCTCTTTAGTCAGCTAGCATCAACATGTTAGGTAGATGAGCTGTGCAGAAAAGATGTTAACAGTGCAGGCTAGAAAGGTGAGGAGAATTTCAAAGAAAGAAAAGGTGCAGTATGAGAGGAGATTGTATGGTCAAGCCAAGGTTAACTGAAGGGAATTCCTCTGCTATATGAAAGTAAGAAGAAGAATAATTATGGCATTCTGATACTGGAAGATAGGCATGGCAGCTGAGTGACCATCACAAATGATGTAGTGAATTTATTGAAGGAGCACATATCAGTGTGTATCATACTGGTGTAAATGATGCCACGCAATATATAGAGGGGATGCTCATTCTGAAGGATTGGACATACAGTTAGCTATGCCCTGGACCTGGATATTTACTGAAAGTCTATCAGGGATAAGGTTCCTAAGAAGTAGAAAGAAGGCAAAACAGTACCTCCACAAATGTTATTCTAGGACATAAGTTTCCAATTATAGACTAGATTGTGTAACTGTAAGTTTTAAAAGAGGTAAACCGTGAGTAGACATAACTATACATAAAAATATAACGGAAAAACTCACATAGAAAAATTATTTAATGGTATAATTTTCGCCCGTGTGTCACAGGCATCTTCAGTACAATTAGGCACAAAAATTAAACATTAACTGACAATTCCAAAAAGCGCCACCTAAGTAGCTGGTGTAAGATAACTAAAAAAGGTCAATAACTTTCCTTAAAAAAAAAAAAAAAAAAAAAAAAAAATTAATACAATAAAAAGTTAGGAAAGATTAGCTGATTTGTAAAGTACTATCTCCCATAAAGGGGATAGACGTAAGCCGTCGGATCTGTTTAAGTTAGGAGAATGAAGTAGAGTTTCACATGCTTCTTTATAAAGGCGTTCCATGAGAAACTGACTTTTGTGAAGAACTCTTGTCTTTTTCCAATGAACTCTGTGTCTAGTGAAGATGGCATGTTCTGCAAGTCCAGACTTTTCAGGTTTAAAGTATTCAATATAAGATTGGTGTTCTTCTAGCCGAATGGAGGCAGATCTTCCCGTTTGTCCGAAATAACATAATCCACAAGAGCACGGAATCTGGTAGACACCTGGATGATTGAGATGTGGAAGCTTGTCCTTTGGAGAAGCGAGAAAGGTGGAGATTTTTCTAAACGGTCGAAAGGCAACAAAAATATTCAGTGGTTTTAAAATTTTTGCTATACGTTCACTGATGCCTTGTATATAAGGGATGGTAATGCGCGTTATTTCCTCTGTGTTTGAAGAGGGAGACATATTAAATCTACTCAAAGTTCTTTTAATGAAGCAATTCTTATAGCCATTAGATAGAAAGGAAGAAGTTATATATCGTATTTCTTTCTGTAAAAGATCGTCTGTAGAACAAAAGGAGTGGGCCCGATGAAACAGTGTTTTAATAGTTCCTGCCTTTTGACTGGCATGGTGATGAGATTCCGCATGGATATAATGGCCTGTATGAGTCTTCTTTCTATAAACTGAGAAATGTAGGTTACCATCTGGTTGGCGAAGAATTAGAAGATCTAAAAAGGCTAACTGCTTATTTGATTCTACTTCTAGGGTAAACTTGATCCTAGGATGAAATGCGTTTAACTTATTGAGAAATTGTTGAAGTTCAAAATCTCAAAATTTTTATCTAATTTACTCTCCTCTTCAACTAGAAGAACTGATACTTATATAAAAAATACTTTGGATTTTAAAAATAAAATTTCAGATCTTCATTTGGACGTTTCTGATATCATGATCAGTTTAGATGTTGTTTCTTTATTTACAAATGTGCCTCTTTCGGAAAGTATTGAATTACTACAACAGGAATTTCCTTCAGACATTGTAAACTTATTTGATTTTGTAATAAATTCTGGTTATTTTTCTTTTAAAAATAAATTATATCAACAAATTGAAGGAACAGCAATGGGTAATCCTCTCTCTCCTGCTATCTCCAATTTCTTTATGGAACATTTTGAACAACGTATCTTTGACAATATTTCTCCCAGACCTACTCATTGGTTCAGATATGTCGATGACATTTTTAAAAGAAAAATAACCAGAATTTATTACAAAATCAAATAAGTTTACAATGTCTGAAGGAAATTCCTGTTGTAGTAATTCAATACTTTCCGAAAGAGGCACATTTGTAAATAAAGAAACAACATCTAAACTGATCATGATATCAGAAACGTCCAAATGAAGATCTGAAATTTTATTTTTAAAATCCAAAGTATTTTTTATATAAGTATCAGTTCTTCTAGTTGAAGAGGAGAGTAAATTAGATAAAAATTTTGAGATTTTGAACTTCAACAATTTCTCAATAAGTTAAACGCATTTCATCCTAGGATCAAGTTTACCCTAGAAGTAGAATCAAATAAGCAGTTAGCCTTTTTAGATCTTCTAATTCTTCGCCAACCAGATGGTAACCTACATTTCTCAGTTTATAGAAAGAAGACTCATACAGGCCATTATATCCATGCGGAATCTCATCACCATGCCAGTCAAAAGGCAGGAACTATTAAAACACTGTTTCATCGGGCCCACTCCTTTTGTTCTACAGACGATCTTTTACAGAAAGAAATACGATATATAACTTCTTCCTTTCTATCTAATGGCTATAAGAATTGCTTCATTAAAAGAACTTTGAGTAGATTTAATATGTCTCCCTCTTCAAACACAGAGGAAATAACGCGCATTACCATCCCTTATATACAAGGCATCAGTGAACGTATAGCAAAAATTTTAAAACCACTGAATATTTTTGTTGCCTTTCGACCATTTAGAAAAATCTCCATCTTTCTCGCTTCTCCAAAGGACAAGCTTCCACATCTCAATCATCCAGGTGTCTACCAGATTCCGTGCTCTTGTGGATTATGTTATTTCAGACAAACGGGAAGATCTGCCTCCATTCGGCTAGAAGAACACCAATCTTATATTGAATACTTTAAACCTGAAAAGTCTGGACTTGCAGAACATGCCATCTTCACTAGACACAGAGTTCATTGGAAAAAGACAAGAGTTCTTCACAAAAGTCAGTTTCTCATGGAACGCCTTTATAAAGAAGCATGTGAAACTCTACTTCATTCTCCTAACTTAAACAGATCCGACGGCTTACGTCTATCCCCTTTATGGGAGATAGTACTTTACAAATCAGCTAATCTTTCCTAACTTTTTATTGTATTATTATTATTATTATTATTTTTTTTTTTTTTTTTTTTTTTAAGGAAAGTTATTGACCTTTTTTAGTTATCTTACACCAGCTACTTAGGTGGCGCTTTTTGGAATTGTCAGTTAATGTTTAATTTTTGTGCCTAATTGTACTGAAGATGCCTGTGACACACGGGCGAAAATTATACCATTAAATAATTTTTCTACGTGAGTTTTTCCGTTATATTTTTATGTATAGTTGTGTAACTGTAGTGGTAGACAAGGTGTTGGAGAAAATGATTAGGAATAGAATACAAGATTGGGTTGAAGGATACAGTATTCTTTATGATGGTCAGCATATTTGTAAAATGGTAGGGCTTGTTTCAGCAATTTACTTGGATTTTATGATAAGGTAATGAGCATATTACTAAGGGAGAATCATATACTGTGATAATCTTGGGTTTTGCAAAAGCATTTGATAGATTATTATTATTATTATTATTACGTGCAACTCCAAGGAGTCCTTAGAATCATCGATAGAGGTCCTAACATCATGTCAAGAACAACTATTCAACATTTACACAGTATCTATCATACTTCGCCTTGAACTCATTCACAGTCATGGCACCCACAACAGACTCAGGCAGCTTATTCCACTCATTTACCACTCTCCAAGTAAAAAACCTAGCTCTAACATCCTTGCTAACCACACTTTTCTCAGTTTCCATGGATGATCCTTAGTCCTCCCACCACCAGTCCTGTTCTCAAACATATCCTCTGAATTAATCTTATAGAAACCCTTCAGTAATTTGAATGTCTCAATCATATCACCCCTTTTCTGCCTATGAATCAATTTCTGCAACCCACAAATATTCAACCTGTTCTCATAAGGTTCATTCCATAGACCTGCTATCATCCTGGTCACTCGCCTCTGGATCCTCTCCACCTCCTCCCCATCAAGAAGAAACCCTGCACCCAAATCTGGGCACAGTAGTCAAGATGGGAGCTTATCAAGGCTCAATACAGTGGAACAATAACTTGCTTGTCTCTGCTCCTCAAAGTATTCTTCAGCAACCATGTGATTTTATGAGCTCATTTAGCCACATTCGCAATGTGCCCCTAAACTTCAACTCCCTATCCACCAACACTCCCAAATCCCTGGCCTCATCAATCTCCTGGAGTACAGTTCCACCAACGTGGTACTGCTGCTAATCTTTTCACCCCAAAATGCAGAACCTTACATTTTGCCACATTAAATTGACATCCATTCTCCTTAGTCCAGTCCTCCAAACTATCCAAATCATCTTGCAAAATTTTGACATCATGTGCATTCACTATTGCTCCACCCAACTTTGCATCATCAGCAAACAAATGAACAGTTCCTCTCAGATCCTTTCCTATATCGTTATTGAACAAATTAAATAGTAGTGATCCAAGAACAGATCCCTGCGGCACACCACTAGTCACAGGCCGTCTTTTGGACTCTACCCTGAATAAACCACTCTCTGATATCTCTCCAACCACCCTCCTATCCATCTCACCAACCCTATATCCATCACCATATGCTGCAGTTTACTGATTAGAATTCCATGTGGTATGGTATCCTGTCAAAGGCCTTAGCAAGGTCCAGCAGAATCACTGTTAACCCATTACACTTATCCAGTTCAGCCATCACTGTGTTATAAAATGTAAGCAAGTTACTGAGGCATGATCTGCTCTTCACAAAAATGCTGTCCCCCATACAGTATCCCATTTTCATCTATCCATTCCTGTATTTTTCTCTTGACTACTTTCTCCAAGACCTTGACAACGACTCCTGATATGCTGATCGGTCGGTAATTTACAACAGCAGTCTTGGAACCTACTTTATGCAGTGAAACTATTTTTCCCTCTTTCAAGCCCCTTGGGAACTAACCCAGACCCAAGACTGAAATTAAACAAAATGGTCAAGGGCACTGACAATTCTTTAGCTGCTTCACGTAAGACCCGTGTCGGTATACCATCCAATCCCACAGATGTATTCACATTAAGGTTTTGTAATAGACCATTCACCTCCACTTCATTCACCACAATTCCCATATAAGCTATTGGTTCCTTCATTCCTGCAATATCACCACCTGGATGATATACTCTTGCAAAGGGCTTGCTCAGTAATTCCACTATATCAACTGATTCGGTTACCTCCCTACCATCGGCATTCCTTAAAATCATTCTGCCGTATACATTTTTTCTTTTACTTGCAACATATAGAAAAAACTGTTTGGGATTCTCTTTAGCTTGCATGGCTAATTCCCTTTCATAATCTGATTTTGTTTTTCTTACCGCACTTATAACCCTTCTGGCCTGCGCTTTATACTATTCATGTGACTGCTGGTCACCTTTCTCCTTAAATTCCCTCTACAGTTGTTTCTTTTTTTGCATCTCAAGCTTAATGGTGTTATTCATCCATTTAACCCCTACTTGATTTACTATTCGGATTCTAATGGCTGACTCTAGGTATACAGTCAGCCATTACCTCCTGCAAATGCTCCTTAACCACCTCCCATGCACTATCAACATCCAGCCTTTGCAGTTTTACATGCCATGGCAATGAACCAAGTAATCTCCTAAGCTTGTCATACTTACCAGCTCGGTAATTCCACATGTACTCTGTCTTCATTGAAAATTCCACACATTTAGTCATCTCTCAGGTGGCTAAATGTGTGGAATGATCACCTTATGATCACTCTCACCAATTGGTGGCAACGTGGTCATATTCATTACAGTCAAATTCTCAGATGCAATTACTAGGTCAAGCACTCTTGAAGCCCTAGTGTTTTCCATTACATGCTGTCGCAGATAATTATCCTTTAATATCCGCATAAAATCCGATTCCTTCCTCCCATGTGTCCTGTTCTCATTCCAATCAATGTTACCATAGCTGAAATCCCCCCATAATAATTATCCTCCTTCCACTTATTGCATCTATTTGTTTATGCATACTATCTTCACCATCTATTCCATCACCTGGTCTATAGCAGCACCCAACTATATATTTTGTTCTGCTAGTCTCAATCTCACACCAAATAGCCTCAAATGTGCTCTTTTCTCTATCCTGCAGTTCAACTTCTATTCTCTTTGGCTGCAGTCCATCAGCTATCATCAATAACACTCCTCTCCCCATTTTATTCTCTCTGTCCCTCCTGAACACACTATACCCTTCACATTCTATCCCACTAGCTATATCATCTTCTGTCAGCCATGTTTCACTAATGCCAATAACCTGTGGCCAGGAAGAGCCAACCAAGGCCAAAATTCTTCCTTCTTGTTCCTAATACTCCTGGCATTAGTATACATGAAGTGCAGAAGCCTGTTAGTCCCATCTCTATCTTGATGCCTTATACTAAGTATCCCATTCTGAATTGTTGTCCTTCGTACTAGTTCGGGCATATTATACACATTCTTGTACTCGACTGCCTCCCTGAAGTCTGCATATCCAGTTCTCCCCCCCCACCCACCCCCCACACACACCTTAATAACTCTAATTTCCCTGTTTCTGCACTTCCACTTTCACTTCATTCAACAACACTTTTTCCAGTCTCCGCACACAGGGCCGGCCATCTCGGGGGTGCAATGGGTGCAATGCACCGGGCCCCATGATCGAGTGGGCACAGTTGGTACACATTTGCGAAAAAGTATTATATTTTGAATGTGTTTTTTTTTTGTTTTCTTGTGACAAAATCATTTGCAGGTAAGAGGTTTTACAATATTTTTATTTCGAATCCTTTAATTTTTACCTTTGAAAAATATTTTAGGGCCCCAAAAGGTTTCTTGCACCCGGGCCCCTTTATAGAGAAGGCCGGCCCTGTCTGCACACCGAATCCATTCAGATGCAAACCATTCATCTTGTATAAATCCTTTTGCCCATCAAACTCACTCAACACATCCACAAACTCCACACCACTCCTTCTGCATAACCTGCACATAGAGTCATTTGCAATTATGGCCTCTTTTTAACTCTTCTCTGTTATACCGCAGCAACAGACTCACTATCTTAACTCTCACTCTTTTCTTTTGCTACCTCTAGTAATTCCTTCAAGTCCTCTCTCATAGCAATTTTTTCTTCTTTTAAATCATTCATTCCTGCCACTACTATCATTTCTTTTACCCTCTGCTTTTGGCTGTAATAGACTCGCTTACATCCTTAATTTTCGCAACCGGTAAGTACGATTTTGTCAAACTCTCATCAATTAGACCTCTTACTAATGAATCACCATACAACAAATTATCACATGAAAAGTTGGTGTAAAAGCTTCAGAGAAGATAGTATATAGGTTAGATGGATTGGTGATCAGCTCTCTGAGTGATACCAGCAAGTCGTGTATGAGGGAACAGTATCTCAATAAAGAAGGGTAACCAGTGGCCCCATGGTTCTGTTGAGTCCCCTACTATTTATCCTGTTTCTAAATGATAGCGCATTTGCTGATGATGCAAAGTTTAAGTAGCACTGCTGATGTTAATTCCCTTCAGAAAGATTTAAATAGATTATTGACTTGGACAAAAGGAATAGAGTAGTAATTTTAATATTAGTAAGTGCAAGGTGTTGCATTTTTGAGTGCAGAAATATAATGCTGTGTAATATATTGACAGTCTTATACTGCAGGAAGTGGATGAAATTTGAGATTTGGGTGTGATAATAGACAAAGGACTGAAGTTTAGTGGATATATGTCAAGTGTTGCAAAGACTGCACATTGCAGGTTCATGGGTCTAATCTTTCTCAGGACTCTCATATCTGCATGGTCTACACTTTGGTCAGGTGTTTTACTTCTAACCCAGCTCTCAGATCCATAAGTTAAAATTGGTTTGAACACTGTCTTGTATACAGCTAATTTAGTGTTTTGACTAATTTCTCTTTTATTCCATATGAATTTATTCAATTGACTTCGTACCATACCAGCTTTGTTGATTCTGTTGTCTATTTCCATATTTAATTTACCATTTTCACTAAAAATTGTGTCTGAAGTAGCTGCTATGATAACAAGTACTCTACTATACGACCAGATGATCAAATATGAGCACAGTAATGTAAGTGAGGTTGTGCTACTGTATAAAGAACTAGTCAGACTACACTTGGACTATTGTGCTCAGATCTGGTCACCTGGTTTTCAATGTGATGAAGAAACACTGGGGAGGGTTCCAGAGATGAGCGATTAAGACAATATCAGGATTCTGGAATTCTAGCCATGGAGAGATATTAAAGAAATTTGGACAAAAGTGTTTAAAGGATAGGAGGAAAAGTGGTGATATGATAGAGATGTTGAAGTTAGTGAGGGGAATTTTATCGGATTAGTTGAGATGAGATTAATCTAGTAAAAGAGTGGAGATGGACGTAAAGATATTTTTACATGGAGAATTGTGAGTGAATGAATGCATATTAGAATAAGTTTTTAATGCAGGGAATGTTAAGGATTTAAAGATTCAGTATGATAATTGTTGTCATTTGAATGAACTTCCCACATGAGTCTGCTGACTCCACGAAGGGTGCCATAATAATATCTGGGGCAGTACTAGAACAAACTCAAATTTGACATTGGCAGAATTCAGGATAGGCAGCACGACATAAGAAGTGTCAACAGAAAAGAAGGAGAGAAGAATTAGATAAGTACAACATTGATATAACTGTTAATGAAACAGAGAAGACAGGTGTTGAGTTATTCTAAATAACTGCAAGATGTTATAACCAGGCAGTAGTGACAAGGGAAGGTGAAAATGTCACTTTACATTTCAAGTAAAGTGACATGAGCAAATATTAGAATGGGAAATTGGAAAGTGAGACTTATTTGTGCCTATAGTCCTATTGTGCCTAAAATAATCTGATTTATTCAGATATATTTACAAGAACTATTTATGTTGTATATTAAGACTAAAATATATTGAAAACAACTATATGTTCAGATAAATTTATGTTGATGTGTTTGTTATGATCATGTTTTAAAACTTTTATATTGTAAATTTTTCAAAATAAAATGTTAAGATGTAGAGAAAGTAAATTTACTTAATAGAATATGTTTCCTTGTGTGTGCACATATATATATATATATATATATTTGTATAAAGAGAATTTAATGACTGAAACCTAGAATAATTGTAAGGTTTTAATAGTATAACACACTACTAGTTTCGGCTTTTGACAGCCTTCTTCAGGTGTCTTTTAAAAATAGGAAACAGCAATAAAAACAAGGAAGTTTAAAAAAAACTGAGAAACACAGGAAAAAATTGCAGTACATAATTAACATGAAAAAAGGTTGTGGTTACATTTAAGTTGTTCTTTCGATCATGGCATCGTTTGGTGAGTGCGTGCTTGCAGTCTCTCGTGAACACCAGTACTGAACAACAGCAGAATGGCTATCTGGGAGGTTGTAGCTCAAATTGTTATTTAAATGTTCATGATTAAGGATGATTCTCAAATGTTCCTCAACACACACACACACACACACACACACACATGAATGCTTAGGCACAAGCGGAAAACACTCCCAAAATCTGACAAGATTATGAAAAATATAGGGAGAACTATTATATACAAGGGTGATCTGAAAAGTTCATGGCCTAACAATGAAAAAACAAATTTCAAATTTCAATTTTTTTTTTATTTTTCAATATAATCTCCCTTAAAACTAATACATTTATTCCATCGATGCTCCAGCACCATTATCCCATCCCCTTAGTGGTTCTCAGTAAGATCTGCAAAATACCCCTCTACAGCTGCAATCATCTCTTGATTCGAAGAAAAACACTGACCACCTAGGAAGAGTTTTAGTTTTGGGAAGAGACAGAAGTCAGAGGAAACCAAATCTGGGGAATAGGGTGGATGTTCCAACAATTCATAGTGCAGATCCCTTAATTTTTCCATTACCAAAATACCTTTATGGCAGGTGCATTGTCCTGATGAATGATGATTTTTTTTTTCTGCACACCAGGTCTTTTCTCATGAATTTTTTCGTTTAGTCTGGCTACAAGATCGGAATAATATTCCCCAGTTATTGTTTTACTCTTTTCAAGATAATTAATAAACAAAATATCTTTAGCATCCCAAAACACCGATGCCATGACCTATCCTACGGATGGAACCGACTTTGTCTTCTTCGGCGAAAACAACAGACTTCTATCGACTGTTTTGATTGCTGTTTGGATTCTGGTGTGTAATGGTGAATCCAAGTCTCATCCATAGTAATAAATCAATGCGCAAAATCAATACGTCGATTAAAATGCTCCAAACATTGTTCAGAGATTTTCATATGAGTATGAGTGCATTTCTGATCTGCTTTGCATGGCAAGCATTGACAAGCATGGCACCCATCTTGCACAAAGCTTTTTCATTTGCAATTCTTCATGCAAAATATATCCTACACGTTATTTTGAAGTGCCTATAGTCTCAGCAATTTCACACACTTTGACTCGCCAGTTATCCAATACCATATCGTGTACTTGGTCAATGATTTCTGGTGTTGTTACATTTTTTGGACATCCTTCACGTGGATCATCTTCAAGGCTGGTACAGCCATGTTTAAACTCAGCAGCCCATTTCTTAATTGTCGAAAATGAAGGAGAAGAGGGCCCATATACTTTTATGAACTTCGAATGAATTTCAGTTGGTGTTGAAACTTCTTTTACAAAGAATTTTATAACTGCACGATACTCAATTTTATCCATTTCAAGGGATAGAGATAACACTTTTGCTTCAGACAGCTATAAAACAAACTACTTGATAGAATGACTTGCAATTTCACATGGATGTTTATGACATATGTACCAACTTAGAAAAAAAAATCTTGCTGACAGTTGACATCTACGGTCCAGGTCGAGAACTTTTCAGACCACCCTCCTATATTTTGGTATTAAAATGAATCTTTAAATTTGGAATTTCTGAAAGTATATTTATTCTTTTCCAGTAAAGATTTTCTACTGTCAGCTGTTTAAATGAGAAACTACTGTTTCTCATTTAAACTAACATGAGAAACTACTGTCAGCTGTTTTTGTATTACAACTGTTTACATTACCAGCAGTTAGATTCATCAGTGTTATGTGAAATCATGTAAGGAGAAATGTTACTATTAAAAATAGTAAGAATGTAGTGGAAATAGAGAATTCAAGGAAGATGAGAAATAACTAAGGGCTGAGCCTTTATTAATGATATTCCTCTATGATATTTGCAATAATTAAGGAGAAAAATCCTTTCTTCTAACATATGTTACCTAAAAAGATTCAAATTATGAGGCATCATTCTGTACTCAACTTTAAATAAAGAGTGAAGAGAATATTGACTAGATGAAGACTAAAGTTGTTTTTCATAAAAACATCAGTCTTTGTAAGTAAACTTTTTAACTAATGAACTCAATAAGAAAAGAATTTGTGTAAGAAAATAACGCTGTAAGAAAAACTCTGAGAAGAATCATGAATATAACAAGAATTTGTACTTGTTTTGTAGATCTGGAAAATAATGTATGGCAAAATGAAGAAAAAAAAAAAAATTGGCAGTTCTACCACCACAAATAATGCCTTCTGGACTTTTCCATGGCAGAATAGTTGCAGTAAGGTTATTTTCTACTTGTCCTGGAAGGACCACAACGCATTACCATTAGGTTAAATCCAATACACTATCTAGTGGATGATTTGCAGAATTTGCTGTTGATGTTCTTCTTCACTCATTTGTATAAAGTAAACAAAGTAAAATATTCAAATGAACATGCAAAAAACTCTACTATACAAAGCTGACAATGCAGCTAAAACCATTGTTTGACAGGCAGTGACACCATTTGATAGCTCGTGTCCTAAGTTAATGTTGAGTATATAAAAACTGTTAAATGGGTGATAATCTGTAATGGTTTTGTGCAGTGTAGAAAAGTTGACTGGATGTCCCATGCTGCCTGCATACTCACCATCTTGTAATGCATATGCAGTTTGTATTTTGGATAATCAATTCAAAATGTGTGTTCAAGAGTTTGTTGAAACAACATCAAATTCCTGACAAGTATCCCCAAGGGGTGTACAGGATATTATGACAGAACTACATGAAAAATTTACATCATTACTAACTTCTTATCTACAATTTTCCTCCAAATCAATCTATTGTCTGTCAAGAATGGTTGCAGCATTATCAGATCTTATATTTCTGTCTTCTAAGGCAGTTTTTGCCATATCAATCCACCTATATCTTGATCTTTCTCTGGGTCTTTTTCCTACCAACCTGGCAGAGAACACTTGTTTCACTAATATTTCCTCTCCCATTCTGTTCAAGAGATCATACAACCTAAGATTAGCTCTGCTAACACATTCCTGGATGCTAACAATCTCAAATTCTTTCCTAATATCCTCATTTTTGATATAATATTGCCATTGATGCCATCTGTTCATGGGTCTAATCTTTCTCAGGACTCTCATATCTGCACGGTCTAGTCTTTGGTCAGGTGTTTTACTTCTAACCCAGCTCTCAGATCCATAAGTTAAAATTGGTTTGAACACTGTCTTGTATACAGCTAATTTAGTGTTTTGACTAATTTCTCTCTTATTCCATATGAATTTATTCAATTGACTTTGTACCATACCAGCTTTGTTGATTCTGTTGTCTATTTCCATATTTAATTTACCATTTTCACTAAAAATTGTGTCTGAAGTAGCTGAAATGTTTTACTTGTTCTATAGGTTCTCCATTCACAATGCAGTTGATATTTTAAATGCTTCTGCCTATTTTCATTGTCTTTGTCTTGTTATTGATGACCTTTCATACCATATCTATTACAACAGTTGTTCAATATAGTCAGGAAATCTTGCAGACTTGTAGCAGATTTATTTAGAAGTATAACATCATCTGCTTAAAGCAAAGAGCTGACATTAACATCTCCAATTTTGATATCAGGTTTCATATGACTTTCCTTCATAATGTGATCCATTTTGATAATAAATAACAGAGGGGTTAATGTACATCCTTGTCTGACACCTGATTTAATATAAAACCATCTTCCTGTACTTCCTTCAATTCTAACTGCTGACTTACAACTCAAATAAAGACTAAGTATTGCTTGATATAATGCCCCATTGACACCATACAACTCTAGGGTTTTGAACAGCTTCTCTCTTGGTACCTGGTTATATGCCTTTTCCACATCTACAAAAACTTAAATACAGATCTTTGTTATATTCCCATGATTTCTCTACTATCTGTTGTAAAGTGAAAACCTGATCCTCTATTTGACCTGAATCCAGCTTGTTCTTCACCAAGTTTCCCTTCCACAATCCTTTTCAACCGTTTTTCAAGTATACTTGCATACATCTTAACAGGAACACTCAGTAGAGAAATACCTCTGTAATATTCCCATTCAGTTTTATTTCCCTTTTTTTTATATATGAATATTATGAGAGCTCTGCTCCAATCATCTGGAATTCGTCCCTTTGTCCAGGCTTTCTGAACTACACAGTGCAGCCACTGTAAGACTTTTATACCTCCATACGCGGGCATTTCTGCTAATATCATCTATTCCAGCTGCCTTTCAAGATTTCAGGCTTTTGATGGCTTTTTCTATGGATATGTATTCCTGTTTGCATGCCTGCTCAGTTTTTAGCACTGTGCTGGTCACTGATTGTTTCATTGAGCAATTTTTCAAAGTAATTACTCCATACATCAAGGATATCTTTTTCACCAGTTTTCATGTTACCTTTATCATCTCTAATTCCTTTCACTGCACTCTATCCTCCATTTCTGAGCTTCTTCAACAATCTCCAGAATATCTTGCCACCTTCTTGATATTTATTTTCTATGTTCTTACCAAAGTCTTCCCATGACTTGTTTAGCTAGTTTTACACAGTGTTTAGTTCTTACATTTGTCTCTGTATTCTCTAAGAAAATTTGTCTCTGTATTCTCTGACTTATTTGCGAGGAACTTTTGATATGCTTTCTTCTTTTCCTTCACTGCCTCTTTAACTTCTTGTGTTAAAAATCAGAACACCATGGAGTGCTGATTTTTCTATCCTTGGTGAGGTTGTCTGCAAGGATCAAATGAGAGAGTTTGAGAGCAGGAACCAAACCTTGGAGATTCAGTGGCAAGGCCGAAGAAAACATTGATTGATTCAGCCAGATTTGGTTACTGTTTGCAAACTCTTGCATTTTTTCTTCAATAATGTTTGTGTATTTTAGTCTACAGTTCACATTTGAGAGGCTGCTCAACTTTTATTCGCTTTAAACTTTCTTATATGTTCATCTTTTCAATATGACATTCAATTTTATCTGTTTGAAACAACATGCTCAAAGAATTCTTGTTCTTATTCTAATCAAATATAATCTAGCTTCAGCAATAATTATTAATAAACTACTGTTAATTTACTATTCATGCATCAATACTGATACTGTCCTCTATGAATCTACAGTGCATAAGAGTAGAACTGATGATAATGAGGAGTTGATCCCACTTTGCTCTCCTTTGAGATGGCAAAAAGCAATGCAGTGAAACATGGGAAGGAATTTGAGTGGATGAAGGCTTTCCTTCTACAAACAAAGGAAATTCTCAAATTTAAAGGAAGAGCTATTAAGTCATTTTAGTTTTTATTTGTTGGTGAGGGATTGCCATCTCAGATGTAATTATTTAAAATTGTGAATGTAGATACAGCAGTAAGCAGGGTTGATAATAGAGTTCAGTGCTCGAATTAGTAATGTTGATTGGTAAGATAGCTGATGTGCAAGGTAATTAAAGTGAGATTTGCATAAATGGCAATGAAAAAATTAATGGAAGATATGAAAGCAGAATTAGAAAAGAATGTATGAGGAATGAACTGAGGAGAATTACGTATTTGCATAGGAATGCAAGGAAGAATGGGACAAAAGATTTGAAAGAAATATCGAATGATTTGAGAGTGGCAATGTATGGAGATTCGATGATCAGAGATGTTGGTGAGTGAAAAGATGCACAAGGTATATTTTTTACAGGAGGTAGAATGAGCAGGTTGGTTGAAGCAATAGATAAGAGGTGTATGTGAGCAAATATGTTGGTAGTAGTAGTTGGCATTAGCAATTTGACTGGTAATGAGAAGACTGTATGGAGGGATGTCATGTAACTGTTAAGGAGAGTGAAAGATAACAGTGTGGTAGGTAAGGTAGTCAGCATGTTGCATAGGTATGATGATGATGATGATTGGTTGAAAAGGCAAGATTTTGAATGGTATGCTAGCAGAGTTATGTGAGGAGAAAGGAGTTCATTTTGTGAATGTGTGGGGTGAGTTAAAGAGGTGTATAGAGCTGTATAAAAGAGATAGGCTCTATTTGAATGGACCAGGTGTGGGTGGGTCAGTTGGTAAAAGATTGACTGAAGTGAATGTAACACCTGAGGAAGCAAGAGTGGTTGTGGAAGAGCAGGAGAGTAAGGTAGGCAAGTTTGTGAATGGGGAGGTGAATGGAATGGGCTTAGAGAATAAGAGAGAAGGAGCACAGAGTGGACAAGGAAACAGTGCATGAGAAGTGTAAGTGATGGCTTTAGGAGTGGATGTGACATTTAGGTATGGAGAGAGACGTAATATCAGTGATGACAGATAGGAATGATGGGGGGAGAGTCATATCCAAGAATTGTGATCATTGGGACTAATTATAGAAATAGAAATGAGCTAGTGTGTATGTTTACAAATGCTAGAAGTATTTGAAACAAGATGAATGAAACTGTAGCATTGATAGATATCATTCCCCCAATGTCTGTTGGTATAAGTGAGACATTGTTGAATGAGGATTACATTACGACAGGAATAGAAATGGAGGATATGTAGTCTTTCATGAAGACAGACAAAGCAAAAAGGGAGGAGCATTACTGATGATGGCAAAGGAGTTGTGCTATCTAAGGTGGACATGCAAAAAGCAAATATTGACATTGGTTTTGAAGCAGTATGGTGTGAAGTGTACAGGATGAAATGTTTAGTACGATGTTGCTATAGACCTGGTAATGTGGAAGGCAGGGAGAAGGAAATGTTCAGACAAATTGGTTTAGCTAATAAGAAAGGGTGATCATTATGGACAATTTCAATTATGGTAATATTGACTGAAATGAAGAGACAGCATCAGAAACCAAAGAGAATAAATCTCTTGAGTTTTTAAGGGATTACTACTTAAAGTAGTCATCTCAATCCATGATAAAGTAGTCACCTTGATCCATGTGTGACCTCTGTTTAGAGGTCACACATGGATCGAGTTCGTGAAACTTCCTCTAGTTCGTGAAAGTGAACCATGAAGTGATCACTTGGGTGGTGGCCAGCCATATCAAGACTTTTGTGAGAAAGGATTACATGTGGAACTATAAGGCAGGTGATTATGACAAACTCAGGAGGGAGCTTGCAGCAATATCATGGAATGAAGAATTGCATGGGAAGGAAATCAATGCCGCTTTGTCTTTACTCAGGAACTATCTAGCAGAGGCAATGACTGAGTATATTCCAAAAGTCAGGAGATTAAATAAATTAGGTGTAAAATGGCTGACCAAAAAGTGAAGTGTGCAATCTGGAAGAAAAAGGCATTGTGGAGAGAGCACAAGATGAG
The DNA here is from genome assembly GCF_054136105.1 of Typopeltis vanoorti. NCBI lineage: Eukaryota > Metazoa > Arthropoda > Arachnida > Uropygi > Thelyphonidae > Typopeltis > Typopeltis vanoorti. The sequence continues at coordinate 47,494,075 of NC_143557.1, read as the reverse complement.
CAGAGATAATCAGTTACATGAGGAGCACAAAGAGCAAGCCAGGAAGCTGACTCACTTAAGGGTAGGAAAAGTGTGGTATGAGAAGCAGTTAGCAAATGATGCTAAAAGAAATCTTAGGAGTATTTTTCATATGTAGCCAATAGAAGGAAGAATGATTATGGGAGGATGACAATGGTCAGTGATAATGGGAGAATGTTAAACAGTTAGGAGGTGTTTAATGAGCAGCTCATTAAAGTATTCTATCCTTGTGATTGTAACATAATGCAAAAGCTGAGAGCAGTAGGAATAGTGAGTGAGCAGGAGGTATATGAGGAATTAAGTAAAATGATGTCAACAAGGCCATGGGATATGATGGCATGTCACTGCATTTCTGAGTATATTCCAAAAGTCAGGAGATTAAATAAGGTAGGCATAAAATGGATAACTGAAGAGGTGAAGTGTGCAATCTAGAAGAAAAAGGCATTGTAAAGGCAGCACAAAATAAGTAGAGATAATCAGTTACATGAGTACAAAGAGTAAGCAAGGAAGGTGACTCACTTAGTAAGTGTAGAAAAAGTGTGGTACAAACAGCAGTTAGCAAATGATGCTAAAAGAAATCCTAGGAGTATTTTTGATAAGTGGCCAGCAGAAGGAAGAATGATTATGGGAGGATGATGCTGGTCAGTGATAATGGAAGAATGATAAACAGTGAGCAGTTAATGAGCAGTTCATTAAAGTATTCCATCTTCTTAACTGTAACATAGTGCAGAACTTGAGGGCAGTGAGAATGGAGGAATGGTGAGTGAGCAGGAGATATATGAGGAATTGAGCAAACTGGATATCAATAAGGCCATGGGACTTGATGGTATGTCACTGTGTGTCTTCAGAGAATGTTCCAGGGAGTCAGCAAGAGCTTTAACATATATTTTTAACATGAGTCTTAGATTAACTCAGGTTTCAAAGGAGTGAAAAGATGGCAAAATTGTTCCCCATTCATAAAGGGTGTGATAAGACTAAAGCATTGAATTATAGGCCAATCTGCTTGTCTGGAGTTGTGGTCAAGGTGTTGGAGAAGATAGTGAGAACAATAATTCAGAACTGGGTGGATAACAGTAGAATCTCTTTAACGGACAGCATGGGTTTGCTAAAGGAAGATCATGTTTTAGCAATCTGCTTACTTAATATAACAAGATGACGAATACATTGGACAAGGGGGGGATGCATATACAGTAGAATATTTAGATTTTGCCAAGACTTTCGATAAAATGCCACATGACAAGCTAGTAGTCAAATTTGAACAGATGGGGTTGGATAGTACATTAGTGCACTGGCTTGGAGATTAGCTGACTGACAGGTATCAGCAGGTTATGTATGGGGGGTGGGGAGAGTGATATGTCAGAAGAGCAAAGTCACTAGTGGCATGTCCCAAGGGTCTGTTTTGGGGCTACTGCTGTTTACTTAGTATGTAAATGACATTAGCTAGGGCTTAAATAGTGATATACAGTTGTTTATCCCACAAATGATGCAAAATTGGGGAAAGTTATGAGACGTAGAGTAGATGTTGTAGCTTTGCAAGAGGACCTAAATAGACTGTTTAAATAGGCACGTGTATGGGGATATCAGATTAATGTTGCAAAGTGTAAGGTTTTAAAATGTGGGAAGCAAAATGGGATGCAGAGTATAAGATTGGTGGAGAAATTTTAGAGGAGATGAAAGACTTGGTGGTGGATAGGGACTTGAAATTCCATGGACATTTTGCTAAAACTATGACAACAACATAGCAGATTATGGGAATGTTGAAGAGAACATTAATGTGTAGAAGTAAAGATGTTTTGATACTGTTATACGACTTTTATCAGGCTACATATGAATTACTGTGCACAGATTTGGTTGCCAGGTTTTCAAAAGGATGATAAGATGTTAGAACAGGTTCAGAGATTATTTAATAAGTTGTTTTCGGGTCTCTGGAATGTGGAATATGAGGACAGATAGAGAGAATGCAAATTACAGAGCCTAGTGGATAGAAGGAAGAGGATGAAACATGATTGAAACATATAAGTTAGTAAGGGTAATTACCATATCAGCATGGATGAGATTTTTCATAGAATATCTGGAGACAGGGGACAACAAGAGGCCATCCCTGGAAGCTGTATAAAGTGAGTGTGAGCAAGGGGATGGGGACGAGATTTTTTTCATTTGATTGATAATTGGAATGCATTGCCTGATAGTGGGGTGAGAACAGGAACAAGTGAAGTTAATGCATTTAAGTCGAGGTATGATGAGCTGTGCAAGTGAGAGTGGGACCTCCCACAATGAGTCTCTTGATTCTATGGAGGTCAGATGATAATAATAATAATTTTCATTATCAAATTCCTGCCGTGTATCCTCAAGGGGGTGTACAGCATATGATAGTACTACATGAAAAATTTACATCATTACTAACTTCAATTTAATGATAATAATAATAATAATAATTTTATAACTTTAATAATTTTTCTTTCCTGAAAACATTTATACATTGAAAATTGGATATAAGCAAACTTGATTTGCATTCATTATAATAAAAAAAATTCATGCTGTTAACATATATTTTTAGTTAATATAAGTTTAACAATAAACTGAATACTAGAATTCACAATACTGACCCTATTAGACATATCAAAAGTTACAGGAGCACTCTGATCCGTGCTTTCAGTAATATGACTTGGAGAATGTGATAAATTGCTCTCATCTATTCCTAGAACTTCTTGTTCAGAATAATCATCTTGGAGAAGAAGATGAGTATTGTCATGGCTTTCTTTGTTATCAGGATCATTAGAAACTCTGCATTCATTTCTAGATACATAAAAAATCACAATAATGCAGCTAAAATTTTTTAAATAAAAAGAAAAATATAAAATCTTTATATTTTGCATGAAAATTAAATTATTAAAGGAGGAATGCAAAGGTGGGGGATTAATGAAGTATGAAAGAATAATGCAAAAATACTGAAAAATACAATTACTGTATCTGCTGGCGTATAAGAAGCACTGGCCTATAAGACGCATCCCCTTTTTTGTACACATTTTTTAGGAAAAAACTTTATCACTGAATATTATAATGAATTTACAGTATTTCAAATATAAAGTAATAGTAGATCTACTTTCAACAAATACCTAATCTAACTAGGAAAGAGAACCCACCTTTTAATCGAATTCGTGAAAACCCAAAAATTCATCTCCAGAGCTAAATGAAGAGAGACACTTGAAACCTCTTCTAAATCAGAATCTGAGTCCTCATACAACAAATTGTCTTCTGCACCATCCAGTGCATTACTAATGCCACACTTCTTAAATGATTTAACCACTGTCTCAGTTTTCACAACATCCCATGAAGCTTTGACCCACTCAAAAACTTGCAAAATGCATCCAGTTGTTCGACTTCTCCTTCATAAATCCCTTAAATGGTTTATTAATACAGACATCTAAAGGTTGAAACTGACTAGTTAGACCTCCTGGAATTACAGCTAACTGAGTTTTCAATTCCTTGAGTTTATTTTTAACATCTTCTGTTCTGTGAGAACGAAACTGATCCCATACTGCCAGGCCGCCTAGACCAAATTTTATCAATCCATAATTTCATTCCTCCTCCATCCATCCATCCAGCCTTTTGCATGAACATGTACAAACACTCCTTTAAGCTTCTTTGGGTAGCGTCTTCCTTTTAAAAATCAGTAGTGGCGGCAATTTTGTCCCATCAGCACAGCAGGATAAAACAACCATGTAGTGAGTTTTTTCGTGCCCTGAAGTTTCAACAGTAACACTTTTAGTGCCCTTGGAATCTACAGTTTTGTTTGAGGGCACATCAAAAGTCAATGGAACCTCGTCCATATTTCCTATTTTCAAAGTTCAAAAGTGCAAATTCAAAATTTTCTCGTTTCCTTGCATTAATGATGAATCGATGAAATTCAATAATTTTTTCTTCATATTCAGCTGGCATCTTTTGTGATATTTTTGTTTTACTCTGCATACATAGCTGGTTTCTCTTCATGAATCTTGAACACCATGATGTTGATCCAGTAAAGTTGGCGATCCCTCTGTTAGTGGCTTTCGCTTGATGAATAATCATTTTTGTAGACACTGCAAGTCCCGCTTTTCTGTGGTCTAAAATTCAAGTATTCGGTTCTGCCTCAAGTTCAGGCCATTTAGCAGTTCCACTTCATAGGTTATGTTTACTGTGAATTGCATTTTATAGATCCTCTTCCTGATTCCACCAATTTCTTATAATTTTCTCAGCTGGGACCCAAAATGCCTCTCTGCAGCCCTGTTTCCATTTTCTTTAGCATGCGCAATCACACATAGCTTGTATGCAATATTGTAGCAATGCTGACGTTTTTCAGCCATAATTTGCCAAGAAATTTAGAGAAAATTTAAAGGCAGAAATTTATCACCGTTCACAACAACCGCGACAACAATTGGAAAGTTTAAACGAACAGGAACACAGCTGTGATCGTCGATGACAGCGGATGCACATCCACTGAGCTCTACATAACTGGAATGCTCTCACACATTGCAAGGAAGCAAGAAAGAAATTGCATAACTCGGAACAGAGAAAATTTCCAGAAATGAAAGTAATAAAAAAAATGAGTATCGGCATATAAGACGCACTTTGTTTTTCAGACCTATTTTCAAAGAAAAAAGTGTGTCTTATATGCCAGCAAATAGTAAATTGTGAATTGCAGTGTAAATTAAACCAAAGATTGCCTAATTTGGGAACCTGCAGAAAAATGTTGGAAAAAGTTCCTTTAGTTGGCAGTTAGAAATAAACATATAACAGCCTCTTTGTCCCCCCGCCCCTCTCTCTCTCTCTCTCACATTATGGAACCAAAAACATTGCCACAAGGATACAGAGGCATCATGGGGTTGATATGTGTAAAAATCAGTATAACATATATTCATATACTAAATATGAATATATGTTATACTGATTCAAAAGTCATGTATAAACTTTTGCTTAATAAAGAATATGGATGAAAACAAGAATATAACTTTTTATCAAGTATAATCTCCTCTTCAACATGCAAAAAAAACTAGATCATCTTAAATTAAATCCAGAATGGAGCAGTAATACAGCAATTTGCTACTTGTATATGAAAAATATGATTGGTGAATAATATCAACACAAGTCTAGCCATATTCTTGAGAACACAATACAGATCAAAATCAGCCTCAGAAGGACACACCATAATATACAACATTATACATTCCTTCAAAGGAGTTTGCTATATAGTAAGGGCTATGAACAGCAACTGAGATGAAGTTAGATGCTCTCCCCTATATACAAGAAAGTTAGGAATAACTTATTTGCTTGTGTAAGGGAAAAATATCTTCTTCTAAAACTTCTCCCACTTAAGTGAGGTCACTGTTTGTTATGAGTCTCCTTGACACCTTCCTGTCTTGAGCTGTCACCACATCCAAGTTCTTCATCTTCAAGTCCTCTTCTACCAGCTCCCTCCATCTCTTCTTTGGCCGCCCACGCTTCTGCCTTCCTTGCACATCCATCTGCATGGCCCTTCTTCCCACATATTCGTCCTCCTTCCTCATCACATGACCAAACCATCTCAACCTTGCCTCCTGTATTTTCGCTCCTAAGTTCGTAACTTTCACTGTTCCCCTGACATAGTCATTTCTCAGATGATCCTTTCTGGTCACACCGCACATCCACCTAAGCATTCTCATCTCTGCTACTTCCATCCTGCTGATGTTATTTTTCCTCAGGGCCACAGTTTCTATAGCATATGTCATAGCTGGCCTCACTACTGTCCTATAAATTTTGCCTTTCAGATTGATCGGCACCCTCTTATCACATAACACTCCAGCCATCTCCCTCCAGTTCCTCCAACCCGCTTGTATCCTGCATCCCACTTCCTTCTCAGCTCCTCCATCTTCTTCCACTGTTGAACCTAAGTATCTAAAGTCTCTCACCTTCCTGATGACATTTCCTTCCAGCTCCAGATCTGTCTCCTGGCCACCGCCCACTGCGCAACACATATACTCTGTCTTACTTCTGCTCAGTCTCATACCTCTCTCTTCCAGTACTTTTCTCCATCTTTCCAGTTAAGTTTCCGCTTCTTCTCTTGAATCTACACACAGCAAGATGTCATCTGCATACAACATAGCCCAAGGCACGTCTTCTCATACTTCCTCCGTCACCACCTTCATCACAATATTAAACAGAAACGGACTTAATGCTGACCCTTGATGCAAGCCAACTGTTACTTGAAAACTTTCTGTCTGTCCCAAACAGGTCCGAACACTTGTCTTCACATTTCTGTACATTTCCCGCACCAACCTGACATATTTCTCCGGCACCTTCTTCTCCCTCAGCCACCTCCAGACTTCTTGCCTTGGCACTCTATCGTATGCTTTCTCCAGATCAATAAATACCAGATGTAGCTCCCTTTGTTTCTCTCGATATTTTTCCATCATCTGTCGTAACCCAAAGATAGCATCTGTTGTTGATCTACCAGGCATGAAGCCAAATTGTTCCTTTGCAATCTCCACCTCCTCCCTCAATCTACCATCAAGAACCCTTTCTAAGACCTTCGTTGTGTGGGACATCAACTTTATTCCTCTGTAATTTTTACAGTCTTGTGCATCCCCTTTACCCTTGTAGATGGGAACAAGAGTACTCTCCCTCCATTCCTCGGGTATATTTTCCTATTGGCAAACTTTCATGAACAGGTCCCACAGCAGGTCAATTCCCTCTTCCCCCAGTGCCTTCCATGCCTCCACTGGAATTCTGTCGGGGCCCACCGCTTTTCCATTCCTCATCCTCTTCATGGCCTCCGTCACTTCCATTCTACTGATGTTCTGCACCATCCCCTCAGAAGGCTGCCCATCTTCTCTGTGAGTCCTTGCATTTTCTTCATTCAAAAGTCCCTCAAAGTATATTTTCCATCTGTTTCTTATGTCCACATCCCTCCATAATACTCTTCCTTCAGCATCTTTGATCTGCCTCACATGTAAGATGTCCTTAGCTTCTTTATTTCTACATTTCGCTAGTTGGTAAATTTTTCTCTGTCCTTCCTTTGTTTCTAATTGATCATACAGATCTTGATATGCCATGGCCTTCGCCTGTGCCACAACTCTCTTGGCTTCTTGCTTTCTCTCTTTGTACAACCTCTCTGTCCTCTTCCACTCTTGACTCATCCCACTTCTGCTTTGCCTTCCTCTTAGCTGTCACTGCCACTTGTACATCATTATTCCACCACCACCCCTCCTTCTGCTCTCTAATCTTTCCAGATGGGAAAGATAAGAGAAAAATATAAAAAAATATTATTATTCAGGCCTCCGGCAATCATTAAGCATGAGCGGCAAAAAAAAAAGAAAATGTCGAGGGTATATACGGAGAAAGGTGACCACCAAACTCATTAAAAGTACAAGGATCAGGCAAGAAAAGTGACCAGAATGGTAAGGAAGACAAAATCAGAAGAAATTATGATAAGAAATCAGTTGAACAATAAAGAATGAAGGCAGATGGTAGAGAGGCAACATTGCAACAGAGGCAGATGAAATTGTTGAGCTACTGAGTGATCATTTTGCAAGGGCATATCATCCAAGTGAAGATTATGTTATGGAAGAGGTGACAGGAACTGAATAATAATTATACTATTATTATTCAGGCCTCTATGGAGTCAAGAGATTCATCGTGGGAGGTCCTTCCTAGGAAAATGAAGTCCATCATACCACTCCTAGAACTCACTGACCGTTCTTGTTCTCATGACTCTATCAGGCAACGCAATCCACAGTTCAACCACCCTACATGCAAAGAAACCACACAAATAACAAACCATAGTCTCAGTAGTTAGCTGAAGAAAACATTGATTTAGCTAGGGATGCATTTGGTGAAATAGTTTAAGAGGACAGAAAAATCAGAACCCCCGTGGGAAAATTAGTTGGAAAATGCATTGAGAGAGAGAGAGAAAAAACAAACAAACAAACAAAAGTCATGGGAAGACAAGAATATGAAGACAGCAAAATAATCTGGAGTGATTGAAAAAAAAAAAATTGAAATAGTAAAGGTGATATAAAAACTAAGATATTCTGGATCTCTGTAGTAATTACTTTGAAAAACTGTTAAATGAAACAAGAAGTGACAGAACAGTAGAAGAAAATATTCAACAGGAATGCAATCAAGAGTTATCAATAACTGACATAGAAAAGGCTCGAAACCTGAAATGCAAAGAAATATTCAGGCTGAAATGCTCAAATATGAAGGTATAAAAGTTTTACAGTGGCTACACTGAATAATTCAGAAGGCCTGGTCATAAGATTGCATTCAAGATGACTGGAGCTTTTATAGTTAGCAAATGGAGGGGGAGAAAAAAATGATTATAAGAATTACAGAAGAATTTCCCTATTAAATGTCCAAGATAAAATTTACGCAAGCATGCTTGAGAAGCAGCTAAGAAAAATTGTGAAAGAGAAATATGGAAAATATGGATTTCAGGCCAAATAGGGATTTGTTGGGATCAGATTTTCACTTTTCATCAAATAGCTGAGAAATCATAGGAATGAACAAGAATCTGTGCCTAAATTGTAGATCTGGAAAAGGCATATGAAAAGGTGGCAAAAGAAATGTTGATCAAAATGCTACAATTATAAGGTGTAAATTGAACATTACAGAGCAATACATAGGCTACATTTATGTAGCCTATGTATTGCTCTGTATGTTGTAAATCAGAGAGAGAGAGAAACGTGGTCTTTCTTTCAGGAAATGAGCCAGGATTGTGTTTTGGTGGAATTAAAATTCACCAGGTTATCCTCATCCCCACTTGATAAAGGGGGATGCATTTGTTTGAAAGAGTGTTAACTGGTAGAAAGAGGTTCAAATTCTGTCTAAGACAAAGAACTTTTATCAGATTTCTTCAACTGAAGATGATTTAGCCAGTTTTACATGGAGGCAGCAGGCTTTTCATTTCACAAAACATGCAATATACCCAGAATACCAAACAATACAGGCAATTGACAGTCATAAAACATATACAGATAGGATCAGAGCCTGAATTTGATTTCAAAGAAACAATATACTTGGTTATTACAAGCTAATGGGTCTAACATTATTTGTAAATCTCCTGCAAAAGGATACTGCACATTATAGGTTAATGTGGTCTGCAAACTTAAAATTACATAATTAGTTTTATTAATAAATAGTTTTAATGGAGCATGTGTACTAGAAATATTTAAGAACTTTCATGGCTTACACATGCAAAATAATATATAGAATTTTATTAAAAAGCTTGAATATCTTTCGCCCGCTCAACTTTACATGGACATCATCAGGGAGATAGACTGGCAACTACATTTCAAAACATGACTCATAAGAATGAGTTGTAAAGCATGTGCTTATTAGCTTGTGTCTCAGTCACAGCTGAAGTATATGATTACACTATCAGAGTTCAATCATATAGTTCAGCTGTGACTAAGATATAAAATAATTAAAAATAATTCTTTTTTAAAAAAAAAAAAAAAAAGAAGAAGAAGCCATATTATGAGCAATTAATAGTAATAATTTCTCAAAACTTAAGAGATTTGGATATAGTTTGAGTGGTTAAGGTTCGGGCAATTTTATAGCAAATTCAAACTTTCTGGAATGAAGAATCTTTGTCTGGTTCCAAAGAACTCATGCCTGGTGTCAACAGCATGAGAAACAAGGCCAGACCTGACATATTCCAAAAATATAATAGTCATGATGTTTTTGGATTCAATTATTATTATTATTTGGTAACCTCCATGGAGTCAACAATCTCATCATGGGAGGCCCACTCAACCAGCAGCATGTCTATCATAATCAGCTTTGAAGTTATTTACACTACCTGCATTCACAACGCACTCAGACAATGCATTCCACTCACTAACAACTCTCCACATAAAAAATCTACTCGTCACCCCCTTCTTCACCACATGCCTATACAACTTCCAGGGATGGCCCCTTGTTCTTAATCTTAACATCCACTCTTTTTATAATTTCTTCTGTATTAATCTGATAGAATTGAAGGTCTCTATCATATCTCCTCTTTTCCTCCTATCTACCAACCTCTGAAATCCACAAACGCTCTTCATAACCAACATGCTCAAGTCCTGATATCACTTTGGTTATTTGTCTTTGGACTCTATCTAGTGTTTCCATAATACAATGAAAACTAGGTGACCAAAGCTGAGCACAATAGTCCATATGTGATCTGACCAATGTCTTATATAGATGCACCACCACCTCCTTATCCATACACGCCAATGTACTTTTTTTTATCATTGCAGCAATATGATGTGCAGTCTTTGCAACACATACGATGTGCCCTTGAAACTTCAGTCCTCATAGACACCTGGTAAGGAAGGAGGTGATAATATGTCCTTTATAGATGGTAAGAAGGAAGACAGTTTCCAAGCTGGTTTGAAAGAAGTGCATAAATTGAATTTGTGAAGAATCCATGCTATTTCTTGGAGGTTCCTTTAAGGTAGGGTATTGAAATTCTTTTCACACTGGATTGTGGTCTGGTTGAAGGATGATAATTATCAACAATAACAAACAACAATGGATGGTAGTTTTGTTGTATTCATTATACATCAGATCGCATTCGATTTTATTCAGTTCATCTAACAAAAGGAAATCAGAAGAGCAGATCAACTGTTGATCTGCAACTAGTATAACAACTGAACAAATACAAGACAAAATGCAAACACATGAAACTATTCTTCAAGGAGAAAGAAACAGAAAAGCAAGCAGCTGGCCTGGTTGGCCGAGTGGATAGCATATCTGCTCTCCAGCCAAAAGGTTGCGGGTTCGAATCCCACCGTGGGCATGGATGTTTGTGATTGTCTGTGGATATACCAGTGGTGGTCGGCAGCAGATGGTGTAGTTGCGGTCAGTTGGTGATTGAATGGTGGAGACACCCGGATGAATCCTTGAACTCCCTGGATGTGTCAAATAATAATAATAATAATAATAATAATAATAATAATAATTGAAAGAACTTAATATGTAGACAAAATCATCAAATAGGAAAGATGAATTAATAAAAAAAATTGAGAATAAATAAAAAAAGGAACTACCTCTAAAAGAAAAAGAAGTAATAAAATATGTAAAGATGGAGAAGGTTGGGGATCATCAAGTGAAAATGCTTCGGGCTCAGAAGTGCCGGTCAGTGGAAGTCTATGTGTAGCTCCATGGTGGGCGGGTGGGGAGCTATGGCACCGTACCAAAATCTCCATGAGCATGAATCCTTCATCCTCAAACATTTCAGGGGCCCTAACCAAGTCCCAACCAAGTACTGATAGCATAGATTCAGCATATGGAAACAGAAATAAGAAACAAAAGATATATGATACTAGTATAAATGTGTCAACATTTTTTATCATTCATGCAACAGGTGAAAAAACAACTAGGAAAATGTCATCCTTCTTTATTCAAAAGGGTTTAGAAAGACTGGCAGAACCTCTCAAAACTGTTAAGAAATTGCATTCTGGTAATATCCTTGTGGAAACATTGTGTCAGCAACATTCCAAGAAACTACTGAGAGCAACAACAATGGGCGGAATGCAAATCATTCCACCCATTGTTTTATGAGTTGAGGGCCAGGCTGACCGGAACATTTTTTCTCATCTTGCAAAATTTAATGTTGATACAGTCAGTCAAACACCTATCAATGAAGCAGTAAAGTATATAACTGAGTGCACTGTCCAGGCAGCAACAGCCTCCATCTCGAAAACATCATCTCCGTTTCCATTCTATCCAAAGCCTTGGTGGAACCCAGAATGTCAAAAAAAAAAAAACATCAATACAGAGCATGGAGTGTATTTCATAGATAACCCACCACATCCAACTTAATAGCTTTTAAGCATGCTTGAGAAAAAGCACGTTATGTGAGATGTCAGAGTCAAACACAATCATGGATCCCAATTTACTACATCAATTAATTAAATGACCAGTCCAAACATTGTATGGGATAAAATCCAGAAAATGAAAGGTAGATATAGTACACATTGTTTGTCTACCTTAGACCATAATGGAAGTGTAATTGCTGATTCCCCCCCCCAAAAAAAGCTATTGAAGACAATTTGTGAGAAGATTTTGCCAGAATCTTAGCAACAGCTTCATATCCTCCTGAATTTTTAATACTGAAAGAGCAGCAAGAGAAACAAAGGTTAAATTTTTCTACTGAATTGTATGGCTCAACATTCTTGAGCGATACAATCAGCCATTTATTGAGGAACTAAAAAGAGCTCTCCTACACCCTAGTGCTGAAGAGCCTGATGACATCCATTATGAAATGATAAAACTTCTACCATCATCTTCTATGAACTTCCTTCTTTTATTATATAATAGAATACTTGCAGACAAAGAGTGTCCAAATTCTTAGCATAAGTCAAATGTTACTGCTATCCCAAAATCAGGACAAGATCCAACACAAGCAAATAATTATCAAACCATTGCTCTGACCAGCTGTCTTTGTAAGATACTAGAGAAAATGGTTAATGCCAGACTTCTCTGGTATTTAGAAAACAACAAGCTTTTCTCCAATACACAGCATTCAAATTTAGACCATTTGGTTCATTTAGAAACTTGTATAAAAGATGCATTTCTAAAGCAAGAACACCTTGTTTCAGTTTTCTTTGACATGGAAAAAGCTTATGACACGGCCTGGAGATATGGCATATTAAAAGACCTCTATAACCTAGGTCTCAAAGGACACCTTCCTGTATTTATTAAAAACTTTTTGTCTAGGCAAACTTTCCAAGTCAGAATGGGAAGTACACTATCTCGACCATATCATGAAGAACAGGGTGTTCCTCAAGGCTCTGTCTTAAGTGTGACACTTTTTGCTATTAAAATTAACTCAATCACTGAACAGCTTCTTCCCACTGTAGACAATGCTCTATATGTTGATGACTTCACAATTTACTGTCACTCATGTAGCAAGAGGGTAATTGAAAGACAACTTCAGCAAGAAATTGATCATGTTTCTCTGTGGACTCTTAGTAATGGGTTTAGGTTTTCAACAGAAAAAAGTGTCTGTGTACACGGTTGTTGAAAACACACTCGTCACCAGATATCCTGAATTAAGAATGGGACACATTGTTATTCCAGTAGCTACAGAAGCCAAGTTCTTGGGATTCATCTTTGACAGAAAACCTACATTTCTAGCACACATTCGTCAACTAAGAGAAAAGTGCAAGAGAGCATTGAACCTCCTTCACACTCTATGCTCTACTGAGTGGAATGCTGATCGAGCTTCATTGCTCCATCTTTATCGTGTACTTATATACTGAAAATTTCTTTGATTATGGGTCTCAAGTCTATGGTTCTGCAAGACAGAGTAACCTGCAATGATTGGATCCCATCCATCATCAGGGTATACGGATAGCTACTGGTGCCTTTCGCACATCACTCAAAGTTTTTATGTTGAAGCAAATGAACCGGCTCTATCACTTCGAAGGAAACAGTTGTCTCTTAATTATGCCCTAAAGATAAAGTCTCTCCCAAATCATCCTACAAGGACTAGTGTCTTTTCCCTGCATTGCGAAGCTCAATATTACAAACTTCACACTGCTATATAATTTCAGAGCATATAAATGCACAGTCTCTTTAACACGCATACCAAAAGGATGTGTGCTAAAGAGACTGTGCAAGCTGTTGGTATGAATGTTGACAACATTGCCTACACTAAACATAACAGCATCCTTCCATGGCAGGCTTGCACTCCATCCTGCAACCTCTCACTTTGTCAGCTACAGAAGTCTCATACTCCTTCATCTATATACCTGCAATTGCTTAATGAACAGAGCAGCACACTCTGATTTCTTGCCCATCTATACTGATTGCTCAAGAACTAATACCTCTGTTGGCTGTGCTGCTATGTTTACTGACAATATTATCTCCAATCAGACCCCTCCTGATTGCAGCAATTATACAGCAGATATACATGCCATTCAGCTTGCACTTGTGCATATAAAAGAAAATCACTACTAAACGTGTATCATTTATACAGACTCATTGAGCTCTTTACAGGCTATCTCTTCTCTTACATATCATCCACATCCAGTACTTTATGAGGTGCTACACCTGTTTCACAAAATGAAAATCCTTAATTTTGATGTTCAGTTGTGCTGGATTCCTAGTCGCAATGAAATTAAGGAAAATGAGGCTGCAGGTGCAGCTGTTAAATTAGCTCATACTTTCTCCATGTGCTGTTTGACAGTACCATATACAGACTACAGACAGCTTATAAGATCAAAGATAATTGCTCAATGGGAGTCATCATGGCAGGAAGCATTGACAAACAAATTATATCTCATTAAATCTGAAATTAAGCATTTTTACACATTTTTATTTACTGAGGGCTGATGAACCTCCCATATGTGAAAAATGCATTACACATCTCACTATTTGTCATATTCTTGTGGAGTACCAGCACTTTACACGAGAGAGGAATGAAATTTTTACCTATCTAACCAAGCCATATACACTCAGGCAGAATGCATGATGTTTTTAATTTTTACAAAGAATTAATTTGTACAAACACAAATAATCAAAATTATATTTACATATAATTTTGATTATATGTAAATACTGTATTGCTTAACTTTTGTACATATATATTATTCATTAGTTTCATTTTTGACCAATTATATATTGCTATAGCCTTTGATCTTGTATATTTGTGTAACCTTGCTGTAATTTTGTTAATATATAAGCAATTGGAAGAATGATGGTACGTTGTGCCCTTCGATTGGAAAAGGTTTAAGTCATGTGTGATCAGTTGCAAACTGATCACACATGCGCAGACCTTCTCAGGTACTATTTGGGTTTTCATCTTCCCCTGTTTGGAGTTAATGATTATATAGGTCCAAAAGTTAAGATTGTACCTGAATACTACAACACGCTGGGCTTAACTCTAAGACTGCTAAAACATTCTGGAATTGACATTCTTTCCATTAAAAAAAGTAAAATTTGGTATAATGAAATCTTTAATTTCTTTCACTGTTAAATTCTGCAGTTGGATACTAATGACAATACTTTGTTTCATAACTTACTGAAGTTCCAAGATACCCAAACAGGAAGGATCTTGCTTGGAGAATTGCATATGGCTGCCTTCCAGTCAGTATCATCAAATGGAGGTACTTCATCAGAGATTCAATCTGTGATGACATCTATTACCGATTGGAAATAGTAGAATATGCATTCTACAGATGCCCTCTTGCCCTATGTATTTGGAACAGATTATGTAATGTGATGGGCATTCCATTACTTACAACAGAAAAGGTTATTTTTTCGCAGTATCCACCACCGGTAAGCAACGAGAAGAGAATTTTGATTTTTATACTTAATTAATTAAAACACCATTTATGAAAGGTTAGAAAGAAACATGGATTTGAAAACTAGCAATATGACATCCAAATGCTTTATAATATTGTAGTGAAAAAATTTTATTGTTCAATCAGACGACTTTTGTATTTAGAAAGTAACATTCTAGGAGATATCAAATTTTTGATTAGATGGTGTAGACCACCTACATTATGCAATATATACCAGGGGGAGATAAAATTCTGTTTGTTCTTGCTATGAGAAGTTATTTAAATAGTTCCATCTTCTTAATTTAATGTGGTCCAATAGTGAATTGCAGGGATGACTGGAGTGCAATACCAAGCTGAGAAGGCCAACTCAAGGTAGTTAACTCAGATAAGACTAACCACCTGGGTATCAGTCATCTTTGTGCATTGGTTTCAATCGGTCTCTTGGTTGTTCATCTATAAGAGATTGATGAAAAAGGAAAACTGATAGCCTTTGGGTATATAATGATATAAAAGAGCTGAGGCATTTTCTCTATCTCTCACACAATCTGTCGGTCTTTTCTTTCTCCTAATACTATCAGGCTCTCTTGCACCCCTATACTAACTACTCTAGGCCTATGATTAGTGACCTTTTCCATAATGCATAGCATTATGTCCATAATGATATGTGCTTTGCATTATGGGATGCTAAGGCAAGTGATGTGAAGTCATTAGCTTCTATTACATGAGTTGCCCAGTAGTGAAGTTACATCACATGCAAACTTTGTTTGCTTACACTTAGATAAAGGATTAAATCAAGAATATAATTTTCTGGCATAATCAATTTATAGTATAATCAAGTGGAAAAACTTTCAACATCTCTCTCTACTCTAGAGCATTTCAGTATAAGGTGTGACACCCTTTTGGCTACTTGTATATGGAAATATGCCTTCAGCATGACTTCAACCATGGTATCAGTTCTGGGTCTGGCTCCCACTGGGTAAAAACCCTTCCCATAATGCATAGCATTATACATGTCTGTAAGGATAAGTGCTTTGCATTATGGGATACTAAGGCAAGTGATGTGAAGTCATTAGCCTCAATATACAAGTTGTCCAGCGGTCAAGTTACTTCACGAGCAAATTGGTTTGCTTACACTTGGATAAAGGATTAAACCAAGAGTATAATTTCTTAGCATCTTTAATTTTTAAGGCAAATTTGCCATTAGAACACATGCAATTTATAGACAAAAAATACTGGTGGTGATGGTGGTGTGTGGTAGATGGCATTTATGTTGTCCTGTTGTTGTGTGTAGTTGGAGAAGCAATAGTAGGGGTGCAGTGAGATGTGTACAGTGTAGTAGAATGCCCTCCAGCATTCTTGGACTACTTGAAGGTGTTCGGTAATAATAATAATAATACAAAATTAATAACGGAAAAACTCACATAAAAAGATTATTTAATAGTATAATTTTCAGATGTATGAAGAGCCAAAGGCTTCAATTCAGTGACATATGACTTGTTTAAATTAAGGGATATTACATCCCATATCGTTTCTTAGCCGAATAAGAAACTCAAAGAGTTTCATGCTGAATATAGTAGAAACTATATAAAGTTTGGCGATTCCAAGCGTAAGCAAATACCTGGATACTGCAGCAACTGACCCTTAAGGTAGTGCAAGCTGAGGCAACTCATGCCTAAGGTGAAGCAAGCTCCGATCACTATTCTTGATATTTACCCATAATGTGAACTTAGCTCCTAGGAGCTGTATTACTGTTCTACATTATGAGAGAAGGTCACTACCCAGACCGGTTTCAACCTTTATTGTGGTCTCATCAGTGAGTAGGTGGACCAAGTTAATATCAAGTTTGTAGCGAACAGAACTTACAACCCTTCTATGAGTATTGCCGAGAGGTGTCCTAATAAATTATTAGATATATGAAGAGCCAAAGGCTTCAATTCGGTGACATATGACTTGTTTAAATTAATATTAGGACACCTCTCGGCAATACTCATAGAAGGGTTGTAAGTTCTGTTCGCAGTATCCAGGTATTTGCTTACGCTTGGAATCGCCGAACTTTATATAGTTTCTACTATATTCGGCATGAAACTCTTTGAGTTTCTTATTCGGCTAAGAAATGATATGGGATGTAATATCCCTTAATTTAAACAAGTATAATTTTCGACTGGGTGTCACAGGCATCTCCAATACATTTTAAGCTAAAATTAAACAATAACTGACAATACCAAAAAGGCACTGCCTAAGTAGCTAATGTAAGATAACTAAAAAGGTCAATAATTTTCCTAACTGAAAAAAAAAAAAAAAAAAACTTATGATGAGATAGTCAATGTCATATTATATTGTGGATTATTATTATTAATATTACGTGACACTTCCAAGGAGTTCGAACCCAGAGCCTTTTGGCTTGACAGTGGATATGCTAACCACTTGGCCAACCAGAAATTATGCCAGAAGAAACTGATCAGACTAGGGTTCTTGGAGTTTTAGTAGATAGGAAGTTATAGATCAAGGGCATTTAGCAAAAGATTGCAGATACAACTCAGAGGTAATTACAATGCTGAAACGAATCTTGACATGTAAAGATAAGTAAGTTATTTTGCCTCTTTACAAGGCTTCGTAAGATCTCACTGAACTACTGTGTGTAGGTCTGGTCTGGTGGGTTCAGTGGTAATTCCTATGCAGTGAAGAGAAGTACAAAGGAGAGTGTTAAAAATGATATCAGATTTGTGGAAGACAGATTGAGAATTTGTAGACAGCAGACACTAGGAAACAGGAGAAAGAGGGAGTGATATGGTTGATACTTACAAACTTCTGAAAGGCTCATAAAAGATATTAGTAGATGGAATCCATCGTTGTATGGAGGGTGAGGACAGGATGAGAGGACATCTTTAGAAATTGAGAATGCCATCAAGTGAGGTGAGAGCTAGATTTTTTTTTCTCAGAGTGGTGCACAATTGGAACGGATTGTGGTTGGTGGTGGTGAGTGCTGGTTGTGTGAATGATTTGAAGAATAAGCATGGTGGCTGGTGTAGGTAATATGTAGCCTCCCTCTATGACTTTTAATAATATAAGTTGCAAGATCTGTAAAGATCACACATCTATAAAATCATAGAATAAAATTCTGACATGAGAACCGATACACAAATATCTTTTTAAAAATTCTTAGTGCTCATCCAAAGAGGCTTGTTCAGCTAAATGAAGATCCTTTCCTCATAGAGTCACATCAGTCTATCCCATTCATGTCAGTTCCTATCTTCTCTATAAATGTTTATCTATTAAAGTGGTGCCCAGCAGTAAACTGCTACCAAAAAAAAAGCAGGTAGTCAACACCCAAACATATCCCATCACTTTTCTTTAATTCCATCTACCAGTATTTGTCTCAAACAGTTTTCTTCAATTTCAAGATCACATTTTCACAAGTACATATTAAATAGGTTTGTTATCACTTCTCAATGACTATTCTACACATGGTACTTATACTCTATTGGTTACATGACCCCTCAAGGTGCTAGTTAAAAACTAAATAAAATTAATTAAAAATAAGTTATATATTTCAAATGATGAAAATTTCTGAGTAACCATATATCTGTAAAATCAATTCTAAGTTCACAGTTGAAATCAAACTACTTATATACCTTGATTCAAATGAATGTGTGGAAGAAATACAGTTGCTAGTATTTGAATACATACTGATTTCATCTTCAAATTTTACAGTAGCCATGTCCAAATTAACCATACTGGGTGCACTTACGCATCGAACAGGTGGCTATAAAAAAATTAATTAATAAATTAACATTAAAAAAAAAACTGAGAAGAGCTTGCTTCAAGAATAATTTTATTAATATATCAAGTATAACAAGAAGTAAATTTTTAATTATTATCTAAATTCTCATTTTAATCTTGTACATTTTTCTCCCAAAATTTTTTTATATTATCATCATTATTTATTATTATTTTGATGAAATGAGTTTAATGAAGATTTATCATTAAATAAATAATAATAAGATTTATGGAGTCAACTAACATTTGAGATAAAAATACTTCAATAATATTAAAATTCTATGTTTTGACTTTTACATTAAGGACATCTTACAGGAATAATTACATCCATGTATACTATATATATGTGTGTTAAAGATACCAAGCAATTTTATAACCTTGGTTTTAATCCTTTACACACAAGAGTGGTCTGAAAAGTTCTCTGCCTCGACCATGGATGGCAACACTATTGGCAAGTTTTTTTTTCTAAGTTGGTACATCCATAACCATCCATGTCAAATTGCAAGTCATTCTATCAAGTAGTTTGTTTTATACAGCTGTCTGAAGCAAAAGTGTTATTTGTATCCCTTGAAATGGATAAAATTGAGTACTATGCAGTTATAAAATTCGTTGTAAAAGAAGGTTTTTAAAGAAGGTAAAAGAAGGTTTAAAGAGGTGTTTCGGCAATGGGAAAATTAAGGGATATGCACAATGAATTGTTGGAACATCTGCCCTATTCCCCAATTCCCCAGATTTCGCTCCCTCTGACTTCTATCTCTTCCCAAAACTAAAACACTTCGTCGTTGGTCAGCGTTTTTCTTCGAATCAAGAGGTCATTGCAGCTGTAGAGGGGTATTTTGCAGCTCTTACTGAGAACAACTACAGGGTTCTTTATATGAATGGCACTGGAGCATTGCTGGAATAAATGTATTAGTCTTAAGGGAGATTATGTTCAAAAATAAAAATAATTTAGAAATTATAAATTCGTTTTTTCATTGTTAAGACGAGAACTTTTCAGACCACCCTTGTAAGTATGTATGTATATATATACACACACACAAGTAACCAGCCATATGGATTCCATCACTTGCGATCTACAGTTGATCTACTTACTTTTACCACCCACCAATGGACTACAGCCATGGAGAAATTTGGAGAAACTCAAGTGGTTGCCTTCGACATTTCAAAGGCATTTTATAGACGTTGAAAATTTTTCCACTTAGTTATACTATAAAGTAAAGATGCCAAGAAATTATATTTTTCGTTTTGGCCTTTATCTGAGTTTAAGCAAAAAGAGTTTGTACGTGAAGTAACTTCATGACTGGGCAATTAGTATATATACGATAATGACTTCACATCACTTGCCCATAATGCAAAGCACATATCCTTAGAGACATGTACAAGGGTGGTCTGAAAAGTTATCAACCTAACAATGAAAAAATGAATTGATAATTTCAAAATTATTTTTATTTTTCAACATAATCTCCCTTAAGACTAATACATTTATTCCAGCAATGCTCCAGTGCCATTATCATATAAAGAACCCTGTAGTTGTTCTCAGTAAGATCTGCAAAATACCCCTCTACAGCTGCAATCACCTCTTGATTCAAAGAAAAACGCTGACCAGCGAGGAAGTGTTTTAGTTTTGGGAGGAGATAGAAGTCAGAGGGAGCAAAATCTGGGGAATTGGGGAATAGGGCAGATGTTTCCAACAATTCATTGTGCATATCCCTTAATTTTCCCACTGCCAAAACACCTCTGTGGGCAGGCGCATTGTCCTGATGAAAGATGATTTTTTCCTTCTGCAAACGGGGTCTTTTTTCATGAATTTTTTCATCTATTCTGGTTAAAAGATCGGAATAATATTCCCCGGTTATTGTTTTACCCTTTTCAAGATAATTAATAAACAAAATGCCTTTAGCATCCCAAAACACCAATGCCATGACCTTTCTTGCTGAAGGAACCGACTTTGTCTTCTTTGGCACTGAACAACTGGCTTCTGTCCACTGTTTTGACTGCAGTTTGGATTCTGGCATGTAATGGTGAATCCAAGTCTCATCCATAGTAATAAATTGATGCATAAAATCAGTTTTCTGCATCAATTACAAATCGTATTATGATTATGAAAACTTTAAAAAATAAAGAATATTTTTTATTATATTAATATTTATAATATATACAGGGTGTTCGGGATAAATTTGACAGTTTCGTAAGGAAAAAGAAAATCTTCTTTGTATCTATTAAATTTAATGAATTGACAAAAAAACATTACAAGCAGAGTTAATTACAATACTATCAACAAGATTTACTCAAAATAACCACCATTAGCATCGATCACAGCTTCAATTCTGCTTCGGAACCTCGAACAAGCTGATGCTACAGT
This sequence comes from Typopeltis vanoorti, assembly GCF_054136105.1. Taxonomy (NCBI): domain Eukaryota; kingdom Metazoa; phylum Arthropoda; class Arachnida; order Uropygi; family Thelyphonidae; genus Typopeltis; species Typopeltis vanoorti. Next base: position 47,472,625 of record NC_143557.1, on the reverse strand, counting down.
CTCCCTGGGAAGGGCCGCAAAAACTGTTTTAATTTTATCCATTAACTGGGCTTTTGTATTACTGGAAGTGCGATTGGTGTCTTTTTCAACTGCGCCCCATACAAAATAATCCATGGGGTTAAGGTCTGGGGAGTTTGGAGGCCAAACATTTGGACTGGTGAAGTCGTAGAAATTTTCAGACAACCATTTTTGACTTTTCCCAGAGGTGTGGCAAGGGGCCGAATCCTGCTGCCATACATACGGCCTACCATTGGCTACCCTTGTTATCCAGGGCTTGACTACAGTTAGCAACTCCACGAACAAAGCCCGAATTCCAATGCCAGGGTTCTTCAACACCTGTTCCTGCAGATTTGCGAGGAATTCTGCTGTACGAACGCAATCAGATCGTCTGCTAGGGATCTTTCTTCTTGCTACATCCTCGTAGTCACCATTGCAAGTCTCTAGTTCATGCCTGATTGTTTTTACTGTATTCAGGGAGCATTGGGCAGCAGTCGTAATATCCTTATTTTGATGGCAGGCACGAATCATCATGATACAAGTTATTCTCTTCCATGATTCAGGTGGGTTCCAGCTATCCATCCTTTCTGACATCTTGTATATGAATGAAGAAGGGTCCAAACTTTTAAATGAAGAGAAGTGTGTGTTAATACATGTAACTTAAGGAAAAATATAATTAATTATAAATATGTCAAATTTATCCCGAACACCCTGTACATTTAAACCAAATTAAACCAAAATTAAATTTTATTTAAACAAATCAAATATTTATACAGTCTATAAGGTATAAAGTCTTATTAATAATATCACAAAAATTTAGAGCCTCCTGTTAGTTTGAAATTTGTTGTGTTTGTGTTGAAATAAAATACTTCTATTTTGAAGATGAAATGTTTATATTTAGGAGAATTTTTTAAATGTCAGTGATAATATTTTCTTGACAGATGATAATATTTTGGGTAAAAAAATATATACTTGCATAATATAATTAAAGAAATTTTGAGTAATTTATTTGTAGTAGTTTATTTTTTTCCCTACACTTGACAATGTTTATTGCTAACCAGCTTGCCAAAATTTGGACTCAAAGATTGAGAGCATACGGCCTTCATTATGGAAGCAAGATTGCAGTTCATTAGTCTTGATCTGTGGGTTGTTTTGTTATCTTTCATACATGAGAATAATTGTTCACATAAATAGGTGGTTCCAAAATAACATAGAATATTTGCTGCAAACTGTTTTATTTTCAGATATTTTTGACCTAAATAAGTGGATATTTTTGAAACAGCAAACTTCTTGGTATTTCTCTTTTAGATTGGAATCATTTTGGAAATCAATAAGTTCCATTTTAATACAAATAGGAGCGTTTTTGAAATTAAAGGAAAAAGGACTTGTAAAAAGTGAAAAAAAAAACAAAAAAACTGCTTCCTTCTTGCTCCTTAAAATTTGTAAATCACCTATCAAATTCTGCTTTAATCTTTTCTAGTTTGGGACAATACTGAGAAAAGGTAAAACTTTGATTTTTATTGTTCAACTGTTCACACATAGGAAAGTAATTTAGAATATTCTCTTTTAAATGATTTTGAAACAAAACCAATTTACATCTAAAACTTGCCAGTGCATCATACTTGCCAGAGGGGAAAGATATTAACTGATCTTTCCCCTCAAGTTCGACATTCAAATCATTCAAATGTCCTGAAATATTGACTAAGAAAGCTAGATCTTGTATGTACCCATGTCTCATCATTAAGAAATACAACATCATGATTGTTCATTTCCAGGAACAATTTTATCTCCTCTAAAAGTAGAAAAAAGCTTGCTTTTTAAAACATTATGGCAAGGTAACTAACGAATCTCTGTGTAATAAGGTAGCCCTTCAAATTCAGTCTCCAAGTGTTTAAGAAATAATTGGAAGAACGACATTAAATTGCGACCTTCAATTGAAATAGGCCTAAGTTCGATTTTCATCGTGACGGGAGGAATCTTTATCTGGACGATTTCAATCGAAGGTGAGTTAGCTGGTCTCATATGGAGGTAGCAGGGTTTTTTCTCCTGGAAACTCGGGTTTTTCATCCCAAATACAGACAAATCGGCCCTTCAGAACACACATAATTTACAGATAAAAAATACTAGTTGTGGAAGTGGCAGTAGATGGCGTTGATGGAGATGATTCATAGTAGAGGTTCAGTGTAGTGGTTGAGACAATTGTAGGTGTCCTCCTACAATGAGTCTTCGGACTCCTTGGAGGTGTCAGGAAAAATAATAATAATAAAAAAAAATTGTGCAAATTGGCAGTGATTGAGGCCTCTGAATCAGATGAAGTTCACAGTATTTTTCACCGGCTTGAGTAGGCTGCTCATTTCCAATACTTTGGAGCACAGGACCTGCTGATGAATAATGCAGTGGAAAGATTGCAGTTTTGGAATGTCTGGATACATTTCCTTTAACTTTGCTACAAGTCTTGGTATAAAACCTTTATTTTTTGACTGTCATTGCTGGAGCACCATCAGTTGTCACAGCCACAAGCCTGTTCAGAGGAAGTTAATAATATTTATTAACTTCCTCGTCGCAGGTCTGAAGAAACAGAGCAACTTGAAACCACTACATTTGTTTCAGGACAAAAATAATTTAATTCTCAATTTTCTTGAAATTTTCTCCCCTCATCAGCAATTTTTCTATTTCTTCTTGTATTATAAAACAACATTGTCTGGGTGAATAAATATATTACTAATAACAATTTTTATAAAAATGTATTTATATAATTACTTACATTATTAAAACTAAATTTATTCATGTTCGGTGCACTGACATGTGCTTCACAGATCACTAACTGACTGTAGCAGACAATTATAAACTTATGTAGCCTGGATTCACATAGGTGCATATGCTGCGCATCATGTGAACAGCTGCTAGTCAACAGAATTCCTTTTTTTTCAGCATGCTATAAATTAACAATGAAAGCATAAATATAGTTTACAAATGATCAGGATCGGATCTAACATTGAAATTGCGATATATTGCTTTGCAGACCGCATGCAGCCTGCAGGCCACCAGTTTGACATCCTTGGTGTAGATGATGATGATCGTAGTTGCGTTTCATTTTAGTTAGTGGTTTGAGTGACAGAGACAGAGTTGTAGAGTAGGTGCCCTCCCTCGATGAGTCTTTGGACTCAATGGAGGTGTCATGTAATAACACACAATAAAGATACTATATAAATAATATAAATTTATTTATAATAATAATATAAATAAATATAAGTAATTATATAAATAATTACGTAAGTAATTATTTATATAATTACTTACATTATTAAAACTAAATTTATTCATGTTCGGTGCACTGACATGTGCTTCACAGATCACTAACTGACTGTAGCAGACAATTATAAACTTATGTAGCCTGGATTCACATAGGTGCATATGCTGCGCATCATGTGAACAGCTGCTAGTCAACAGAATTCCTTTTTTTTCAGCATGCTATAAATTAACAATGAAAGCATAAATATAGTTTACAAATGATCAGGATCGGATCTAACATTGAAATTGCGATATATTGCTTTGCAGACCGCATGCAGCCTGCAGGCCACCAGTTTGACATCCTTGGTGTAGATGATGATGATCGTAGTTGCGTTTCATTTTAGTTAGTGGTTTGAGTGGCAGAGACAGAGTTGTAGAGTAGGTGCCCTCCCTCGATGAGTCTTTGGACTCAATGGAGGTGTCATGTAATAACACACAATAAAGATACACCATTCCACTTAAGAGTCTACAAACTATTTTTTAAGATAGAATTTATATATATATATATACATATATATATAAACTAACCTTATAATTCAATGCAGTTAAGCCATGCATCATCTCAGTAGAAGCTGTTTTGCATTGTAAAGACACTGAAACTTTACAGGGAAGATGAAAATTTTGAGAAGAATGACTACTTTCTGACCTGAATAAAAACAAAGCAATAATGTAGAGAATACATAATTATGTCAAATATCAACTCAAAAATATTTTAAATTGAAAACTTTAAAGTAGTGTATTCAAAGTTAGAATTCTGCTTTAAATATTGGAATACTGGAATTGAAATAAATATTGGAATGGAATTGTTGGATGGAAAGAATATCTGCGGTGCATGGGAAGCATTTAAACAACCCATGAAAGATGCGATATCAGAATGTGTCCCGAGAGTACAAAGAATAAATAGAGTAGGAGTCAAATGGATGTGTAATCTTATTAAGCAAGAGATTCATAAGAAAAGGATGATGTGGAAGGAATACTGTGTGCATAAGGATGGCATCCGTTATCTGGTAATTTTCACTCATTCTGGTTGTTAGTACCATCCACAATGATGTCACTAACCTTTCCCCAGGCAAAAATAGTCAACTGTTGTACAGAAAGCAAAGATTGAGTATGAAAAGAAACTGGCTCTGAGTGCTAAAGACAACCCACAAGAATTCTATCGATATGCTACAAGTAAAAGAAAGAAAGAATAACTCTTCTAAATCCAGATTGATTGACGGTTACAGATGCAGAAGAGGTTGTTAATGAGTGCCCATTTTGTTAAAAGTTATCAACCTGGTGTATGCAACATTGAGCTCACTGTCACCTCTTCACTAGATGAAGGAACACAGGTGTATGAGGATGAGGAATCACAGATGTTGCACAAATTGAATAAGAATTCAGCAACAGGGACTGATGTGTTGTCAGAATGTGTGCTAATAGAGTGTTCAGCTGAACTGGCCATTCCTTTGACCAGGGTGTTTAATATGAGTCTCAGAACAGGGAAGATTCCACAAGAATCGAAGGAATGTATGGTAATTCCATTGCACAAAGACCAATGTATCCAACTATCAACCAATTAGTATCTCAGGAGTGGTGGTGAAGATTTTGGAAAAATTGGTTAGGGCTTGCATTCAGAAATGGGCTGACAGCGAATATTTACTTTGCAATGAGCAACATGGATTTACTAGGGAAAGTCATGTTTTAGCAACTTGCTCACATTCTATAACAATGTTATCATTGAACTAGAAAAGGGGAATGGATATACCATGATACTTTCGATTATACTAAGGCTTTTGACAGAATACAGCATGATAGACTGCTGCATAAAGTGGAGAAAGTGGGTTTGGGTTATAGAATATTAGCAGGGATAGGAGAATGGATGACTGACAGATATCAAAAAGTGGTATATGGGGGATGTGAGTCTGGAAGTTTAAGGTGCTAGTGGTATACCACAAGGATCTTAATAAATTTAGTTTAATCCTTTATCCAAGTGTGAGCAAACAAAGTTTGAGCCTGGAAGTATCTTCAGGACTGGGGTAAGGTGGTACAACACCAGGGCACTCCTTGCAAAGGTGGAGCAAGCTACCAACATTCCTATACTCAGTATCTCCCAAAACACATCTCCTTGCGGATATGTCTAATGTTATGCATTAAGGGAAGGGCCACTACCCAGACTAGTTTCGACCGTTATTGAGGTCTCTTCAGTGGGAGCCAGACTCAAGTGGAGATACCAGTCAGAAGCATTAGCAAGGTCATCTCTAACTATAGGAGTTGCCAATCGGTGTGCCACATTTTTAATAAATTACTCTGGATTTAGAGGAAGATGTTGAAAGTTTATTTTTCACTTGGTTAGAATATAATAAATTTAGTTTAATCCTTTATCCAAGTGTGAGCAAACAAAGTTTGCACCTGAAAGTATCTTCAGGACTGGGGTAAGGTGGTACAACACCAGGACGACTCCTTGCAAAGGTGGAGCAAGCTACCAATATTCCTATCTCAGTATCTCCCATAATGCAAAACACATCTCCTTGCAGATACGTATAATGTTATGCATTAAGAGAGGGGGCCACTACCCAGACTACTTTCGACCTTTATTGAGGTCTCTTTAGTGAGAGCCAGGCCCAAGTGGAGATACCAGGCAGAAGCATTAGCAAGGTCATCTCTACCTATCAAGGAGTTCCCCAGAGTTGTACCAACTTACCCCAGTCCTGAAGATACTTTCAGGCACAAACTTTGTTTTCTCACACTTGTATAAAGGATTAACCTAAATTTATTATAGTCTAACCAAGTGAAAAATAAACTTTCAACATCTTTCTCTAAATCCATAGTAATTTAATAAAAAGGTGGCACACCGTTTGGGTAGTGGCCCCTCCCTTAATGCATAACATTATAAATATCTGCAAGGAGATGTGTTTTGCATTATGGGAGATACTGAGATAGGAGTGTTGGTAGCTTGCTCCAACTTTGCAAGGAGTCGTCATTGTGTTGTACCACCTTACCCCATTCCTGAAGATACTTTCAGGAGCAAACTTTGTTTGCTCACACTTGGATAAAGGATTAAACTAAATTTATTATATTCTAACCAAGTGAAAAATAAACTTTCAACATCTTACTCTAAATCCAGAGTAATTTATTAAAAAGGTGGCACACCAATTGGCAACTCCTATAGGTAGAGATGACCTTGCTGCTAATGCTTCTGATTGGTATCTCTACTTGGGCCTGGCACCCACTGATGAGACCTCAATAAAGGTCAAAACAAGTCTGGGTAGTGGCCCTTCCCTTAATGCATAACATCAGACATATCCACAAGGAGATGTGTTTTGGATTATGGGAGATATTGAGATAGGAATATTGGTACCTTGCTCCACCTTTGCAAGGAATAGTCCTGGTGTTGTACCACCTTACCCAGTCCTGAAGATACTTTCAGGAGCAAACTTTGTTTGCTCACACTTGGATAAAGGATTAAACTAAATTTATTATATTCTAACCAAGTGAAAAATAAACTTTCAACCACAAGGATCAGTGCTTGTTCTACTGTTATTCAATCTGTACATTAATGATATTGGGAAGAATTTGAGAAGCGACATATAGCTATTTGCTGATAATGCAAAGATAGGTAGGTAGGGTAATCAGGAATGCTACTGATATGCAGGATTGTAGAATACTTGTAGAATGATTTGAATATGCTGGAATTGTGGGCATGGGAAAATGGGTGTCAGTTCAATGTCAGTAAATGTAAAGTGATTCACTTCGGCGTGATTAGATATCCAATGTCATATTATATTGATGGAATTAGGCTAGGGATCTAGGAGTATTAATAGATAGGAAGTTGAAGTTAAGGGGTCATGAGGCAAAGATTGCAAATACAACTCAAAAGAACATTCACATGTAAAAATAAGGATGTAATTTGCCTCTGTACAAGGCCTTGATAAAGACTCACTTGGACTATTGTGTGCAGGTCTGGTCTCCTGGTTTCCGTTGTGATTTTGACATATTGGAGAGAGAGAGAGTACAAAGGAGGGTGTTAAAAATGATATAAGGATTGTAGAATACTGATTATGAAGACAGACTGAGAATTTGTAGACTGCAGACACTAGTGAACAGGAGAAAGAGGGTTGATATGATTGATACTCACAAACTTCTGAAAGGGTCATACAGGATTTCAAATGATGAAATTTTTCAATTTATGAAGAAGGGTGGGGAAAGGACAAGAGGGTATCCTTGGAAGCTGAGAATGAAGGTCGCTAAGAATGGGGGTGAGGACTAGATTTTTCTCTCAGAGGGTGGTGAGTGATTGGAATGGATTGCCATTGGATGTTGTGAGTGCAAGCAGTGTGAATGAATTAAAGAGTAAGTATGATAGCTGTGTGTTGCAGTATGTGGAGTCTGACTCCCTGGAGGTCTCTTTTAATAATAATAATAAATAATAATAAATATATTTTGTGGTTTTATGAAAATGTAACTCACAAGAAAAAAAAAAAAAAGTAACTAGTTTGGAACTATACCATTTTCTTACTTATGTCAATGCTCTATTGCCGTGTCTCCAATAATTCCAAGATAGCATTTTTCTGTTGTGGTAGGGTTTGAACCATTCTTAAAGGAGATCAAATCCTCAATCTTGACTTGGCGTTACTTGATGATTTGACTGATGTAAAAACTTTTACAACTAAAACATTCAGAAACTGAAAAACTCAGTAGTGAAAAGACCTAAAAAACTTTATTTCATTCTTGATAACCTCTGATGATTACTCTTTCATTTAAAACATATACAGGATGATCAAAATGATCCAAACACTGTGAAACTTTACAGGAATACATTGTTCATCATGTGGAAGCAATATCCAAGAAGGGAAAAAAGTCCCAAATTCACTACCAGGGGGTGTTACAAACACCAAATGAATGGAAATTGCATATAACTGCAGGTGTAAGGAGGGTTTAAAAAGATGGTCATGGTAATTTTCACTCATTCTGGTTGTTAGTACCATCCACAATGATGTCACTAACCTTTCCCCAATGTGCTTCACTCATGAAACTTCTTTAAATAACGAAACCTGTGGTGCGATCATAATTAAAAGAAACACACGTATTAACCACAGTGAAAATTATTCAATTGTAAATATTTCATCATAAGTATCTTAGGACATCATCAGTACAGTAGTTTAAAACAATAATAGGAATAATATACAGTTAGGGCGCATGATTACAATAGAATCTCATTAAACGTGCGTAACGTGTTACAGAAGTAAAAGAAAATAAAAATTATTTAACACAATTTTGTATGACAATTTCCCATACTTAAGGAATAGTAAGAACGTCATTGCAGTTTAAGTTTGGTCTGTGTAGTAAGGCTTCAGAACTTTCTTTGTATAAACGTTCATGTTTATATAAAGATCTATGTAAAAGTTTAGACTTTTCTCAATGGATCCTATGGTTTAGATTTTCAATTCCGTGTTGAGAGAGGCCAGATTTCTGCGGTTTAAAAAGACGAAGGTGGTCTTGATGTTCCAAGATGCGTTTTTCTGAACAGACCTACCTGTCTGTCCAAAGTAAGACAATTTGTATGAGCATGAAATCTCATAAATGCCAGGCAACATCAAAAGGTGAGAGTTTGTCCTTAGAAGAAGGTAACAAGTTGTAAATTTGGTTGATAGGTTTGTAAGTAGTGGCAAAATTGCATTTCTTCATAATTTTAGAAAGACGTTCGGAGATGGCTTTGACATAAGGTATGGGAATCCTATGGACTTCATCCTGTCTGGTTTGATGTGTGGAGAAGTGACTGATGATTTTTTGAGTTGTTTTAGGATTATATCCATTTAGGATGGCTGTATTTTTGATTACTTCTAATTCCTGGTTTAAAGATTCTTCAGAGGAGCAGAATTTGTGTGCTCTGGAAACTATCATCATCATCATCAAATTCCTGCCATGTACCCTCAAGGGGTGTACAGGATACGATAGTACTAAATGAAAAATTTACATCATTACTAACTTCCTATCTATAATTTTCCTCCAAATCAGTCTGTTACTTGTCAAGACTCCAACATTATCAGATCTTATATTTCTATCATCTAAGGCACTTTGTACCGTATCAATTCACCTATATCTTGGTCTTCCTCTGGTTCGTTTTGCTGCCAACCTGGTAGAGAACACTTGTTTTTGCTAATCTTTTTTTCGCCCATTCTGTTTAAGGTTACCTTACCATACCACCTGAAATTAGCTCTGCTAATGCATTCCTGGATGCTGACAATATCAAGTTCTTTCCTAATAGCCTCGTTTTTAATATGATATTGCCATCTGTTCATGCCTATAATCTTTCTCAGGACTCTCATATCTGCAGTCTCTAGTCTTTGGTCAAGTGTTTTACTTCTGACCTAGCTCTCAGATCCATAAGTTAAAACTGGTTTGAACATTGTCTTGTATACAGCTAATTTAGTGTTCCAACTAATTTCTCTCTTATTCCATATGAATTTATTCATTTGACTTCCCACCACACCAGCTTTGCTGATTCTGTTGTCTATTTCTATATTTAATTTACCATCTTCACTAAAAATCATGCCTAAGTAGCTGAAATGTTTCACTTGTTCCACAGGTTCTCCATTCACAACACAGTTGACATTTTCAATGATTCTGCCTATTTTCATAGTCTTTGTCTTTTTATTGCTGACCTTCGTACCATATCTATTACAAGAGCTATTCAATTTAGTCAGAGAATCTTGCGACGTAGCGGATTTATTTAGAAGTATAACATCATCCGCATAAAGCAAAGAGCTGACATTAACATCTCCAATTTTGATATCATGTTTAATACCACTTTCCTTCATAATGTGATCCATATAGATAATGAATAACAGAGGGGATAATGTACATCCTTGTCTCACACCAGATTTAACATTAAACCATCTTCCTGTACTTCCTTCAGTTCTAACTGCTGACTTACAACTCAAATAAAGACTAAGTATTACTTGATATAATGCCCCATTGACACCATATAACTGTAGTATATTGAATAGCTTCTCTCTTGGCACCTTGTCATATGGCTTTTCCAAATCGACAAAACTTAAATACAGATCTCTGTTATATTCCTATGCTTTCTCGACTATTTGTCGTAAAGTGAAGATCTGATCCTGACAGCCTCTATTTGGCCTGAATCCAGCATGTTCTTCACCAGCTTTTCTTCCACAATTCTTCTCAACCGTTTCTCAAGTATACCTGCATTGATCTTGCCAGGAACACGCAGTAGGGAAATACTTCTGTAATTCTCACATTCAGTTTTATTTCCGTTTTTATATATGGGTACTATGAGAGCTCTATTCCAATCATCGAGAATTCGTCCCTCTGTCCAGGCTTTCTGAACTATGCAGTGCAGCTACTGTAAGACTCTTATGCCACCATACTTCAGCATTTCTGGTCGAATATCATCTACTTCTGCTGCCTTTCCACATTTGAAGCCTTTGACGGCTTTTTCTACTTCAAGTATGGATATGTATTCCTGACTGCATGCCTCATTTTCATTTTGATGGCTTTGTTAATCGAAAAATTGTCACATTTGGGGTTCAGAAAACCCCAAATAAAAAAGTCCAACAGCATTTAGTCACATGATCTGGGCGGCCAATTCTGTTTACCAAAACGGGAAATTACACGACCAGGAAATGACTCATGCAGTAATTGAATTGTTTCTCGGGCTGTATAGCATGTGGCACCGTCTTGTTGAAACTACATGTCGTCCACATCCATATCTTGCAATTTAGGCACAAAAAACTGGATTATCATGTCGCGATAGCGAGCACCATTAACTGTTATTGCCTTACCAGCTGCATTTTTGAAGCAGAATGGACCGATGATGCCTGCAGCCTAAAATCTGCACCAAACAGTGACACGTTGTGGATGCATTTGTTTCTCAACAATCACTCGTGGATTTTCTGAACCCCAAATGTGACAATTTTGTCGATTAACAAAGCCATCAAGATGAAAATGAGCCTCATCGCTGAAGAAGATTTTGCTCGAAAAATAAGCATCCACTTGTTGTTGTTCCATAATTATTCAACGAACTCTCTTCGCTGTGTGTGGTCAGTAGGCTTCAGTTCTTGAGTCAATTGAACTTTGTAAGCATAAAGACAAATCTTTCATGAGAATACACTGTAGAGAGCTTCTCAAAATGCTCAATTCAAGACCGTGCCGAATTGATGTTCCTGGACTCTCAGCAACACTCTCACGAACTGCTTCGATGTTTTCTGTTGAATGACTTGTTGAAGGACTTATTCCAGAGTGTATAAGATCACTAATTGATCCAGTTTCCTTGAATTTTTTAATTAATCTTTTCACAGTTAATGAAGTTAAATCACTATTCCGACCATATTTTGTACAAAAATTGCGAACTGTAGCTGCCAAACCTTCATTATTTTTAAAATATTGCTCAACAATGAAAATGCATTGTTCTTTCGTGTAGCGCTCCACTTTTAATAACCCTGAACTGTCAGCTGTCATGCTGTCTTTTTTTCCTCGTTGGCAACACTTTACCGCGCAAATAGCGCTAAATTTAAATCTTGCGTGAATTTTGGGACACCCTATATATCAGATGGAAATTTTAGAGTTAGTAATTCTATTGTTTCTTCAGGGGGGGGGGAATGTTTGTGAAGAGGGAGACAATGTCAAAGCTGATTATCAAGTCAGTTTTTGATAGTTGAATGTCTTTAATTTTTGTGTGAAACTCAGTAGAATTTTTGATTGAAGAGACCGAGTGACCTATGTGAGGGCAGAGAAGGTTAGATAAGAATCTTGATAACTTGTAAGTTGGACTGCTGATACTGTCTACGATGGATCTAAGTGGAACATTAGTTTTGTATAGCTTAGGTAAGCCATAAATTCTAGGAGGTCTTGCATGGTATGTTTCTCCTAAGGACAAACTCTCACCTTTGATGTTGCCTTGTGTTTATGAGATTCCATGCTCATGCAAATTGTCTTACTTTGGACAGACAGGTAGGTCTGTTCAGAAAAACACATCTTGGAACATCAAGACCACATTCATCTTTTTAAACCGCAGAAATATGGCCTCTCTCAACACGGAATTGAAAATCCAAACCATAGGATCCATTGAGAAAAGTCTAAACTTTTACATAGATCTTTATATAAACATGAACGTTTATACAAAGAAAATTCTGAAGCCCTACTATACAGACCAAAATTAAACCACAACGACGTTCTTACTATTCCTAATATTCTTACTATTCCTAAGTATGGGAAATTGTCATACAAAATTGTGTTAAATAATTTTTTTTTTTTTACTTCTGTAACACGTTACGCACGTTTAATGAGATTCTATTGTAATCATGCACCCTAACTGTATGTTATTCCTATTATTGTTTTAAACTGCTGTACTGATGATGTCCTAAGATACTTAGGATGAAATATTTACAATTAAATAATTTTCACTGTGGTTAATATGTGTGTTTCTTTTTAATTTTCACTCATGAAGTTGTGCTACCTAAACAATTGCAATGGTGCACTCCATGAACTTCGTTGCCTGAATAAATGTCGATGCAGTCCGCTATCTCCATGTGCTCTGCAATGAATGATTAGTCACTTTGAAGAAATGTGATTGTTAGGAGTTAGACATGGCAGAGGTCACAAACCAATCAATTCATAACAAGTGAATGAAGTTGCTACAGACAATGTGTAGAATGCCATATAATAGTGTTGGTTCCTGCAGTGCATGTGCTGTATCAAGCCACATGGATGTGCCTTACACAACTGTCTGGAAAATTCTATGGAAGATTCCGGATTTATACCCATTCAAGATAACCTGACACAGAAGTTACACCCACAGGACTTTGTAAGTTGACCAACATTAACTTTAACATTCCTTCCTCAAGTGGAGTTTGAAGTTCCATGGCTGCGGAGGATTTTGTGGGAGATGAGGCTCACTTTCACCTGAATGGAGCTGTGAATACCCAGAATTACTGGGTATGACCTATGCAAAACAGATATGCTATCCAACAAATTACTTTGCATTCACCCATATTTACTATCTGATGCGGGCTTACAGCTTTGTTTATCATTTGGATCATTCTTCTTTGAGGGCATTTACTAGTCAGATACTGGGACCTGATCACTTACTGATGAGAGGTAACACGATATGATAAACAATATTGTTGTGCAATAATGAGTTTGAGGGACGAAGTGAGCTGTATGGGAGCGATGGACTGCATGCATTTGAGTGGTTATGGTGTGAGTCGCTTGGAGAGACTGCTGCTGGAAGGTAGAGAAGTGAATAGAGAGAATGAATCAGATCAAGAGGGGAGTGATGTGGAAGAGCAGGAGAGTAAGACAGGAGAGATTGAAGGAGTGGAAATGAATGTGGAAGTGAGTGGTATGAGTATAGATAATGAGAGAATGGGTGTGCAAGAGGAGCAGGGAAACGGGGAGGCTCAGGGTGGACAGGGATACACAGCGTGAGAAAGGTGGATGCTCCAAGAGGAGGTGAGAGAATGTGTAGGCAGGAAAGTAATGGGATGATCAGGGATCAAAAGGAAACAGATGGAATTGCAGAATACGTGGTGATAATATATCACCACGTATTCTGAAGGAATGTGCCAGAGAGTTGACACCTGCCTTGAGATATTTTTTTAATACGAGACTTGCACTTGGTCAAGTCCCTAAAGAGTGGAAGGAGGGCAAGATTGTGCCACTTCATAAAGGAGGTGATCGAACTCAAGCATCAAACTATAGGCCTATCTGTGTGTCGGGTGTTGTGGTTAAGTTGTTGGAGAAGCTTGTGAGAGCTAGAATCCAGAGTTGGGTTGACAACAATGGTATAATCTTTGATGGACAGCATGGATTTGCTAAAGGGAGGTCGTGTTTTAGTAATCTACTTACTTATTACAATAAAGTGACTGCTTCCTTGGACAGAGGAGAAGGATACACAGTAATATACTTGGATTTCGCAAAAGCTTTTGATAGAGTGCCTCATGATAAGTTGACAGTCAAACTAGAGCAGATGGGGTTGGATATTAGATTAGTGCATTGGATTGGAGACTGGCTATCTGATAGGTATCAAAAAGTTGTGTATGGGGGTGCAATATCCAGGAAAAGGAAAGTCACTAGTGGAGTGCCTCAGGGATCTGTTTTAGGGCCATTACTATTTAACTTGTATATTAATGATATTGGCGAAGATTTGGATGGAGATATTCAGTTGTTTGCAGATGATGCAAAGTTGGGAAGAACCATAAAGAGTAGTGAAGATGTTGTGGCCTTGCAAGAAGACTTGAATAAATTGAGTGATTGGGCAAGCAAATGGGGGTGTGAGTTCAATGTTGCAAAATGTAAGGTTTTAAAATTTGGAAAACAAAGATGGGATGCAGAATTTATGCTTGGTAAGAATATATTGTTGGAAGTAGAGGAAATAAGAGATCTGGGAGTGATAGTGGATAAAGATCTAAAATTTAGGGGTCACATCGCCAAAATTGTGAAGACAACACAAAGACTTCTGGGAATGATGAGGAGGACACTGACGTGTAGAAGTAGGGAGATTCTTGTTCCATTGTATAAGGCTTTGATTAGGCCACACATGGACAATTGTGCCCAGATTTGGTCACCTGGTTTTCAGAAGGATGAGGAGATGTTGGAAAGGGTCCAAAGGCGACTGACTAAGGTAGTTTCTGACCTCTGGAATGTCGAGTATGAGGAAAGATTGAAAAGATGTAATTTGCAGAGACTAGTGGAGAGAAGGAAGAGGGGAGATATGATAGAGACCTACAAGTTGGTAAGGGGTTGCTATAGGATCAATGGTGGAGAAGTTCTACAGCGAATAGTGGGAGATCAGGGGAGAACCAGAGGTCATCCCTGGAAACTGTATAAAGAGGGTGTGAGTAGGGGAGTGAGAGGCAGGTTTTTTTCGTGCAGAGTTGTGAATGATTGGAATGCCTTGCCTGAGAGTGTGGTGTCTGCAAGGAGTTTGAATGTGTTTAAGACCCGGTATGATGAGATGTGTGTGAGATAAAAGGACCTCCTAGATGAGTCTTTGACTCCATGAGGTCTTGTTTAATAATAATAATAATAATAATAATAATAACTACACAAGTGCCTGTGCTTGGATTCAGTCATTTTTATGCAGGATGACACCCCTCCACACATTGATCGACCAACAAAAAGGAAGTTCTTTGAGAATATTTCATGGAAGCCAGAGTGATAAGCCATGCATTTCCCACTATATGACTACCTCATTCACCTGACCTGATCCCCTGTGACTTCTGGCTCTTGGGATTTCTCAAAGATAGAGTTTATTGGGATTATCCTGATAACTTGCTAGCACTGAAAGATGGCACAACACATCATGTGCACAACATCAATCCCAACTAGCAGCATTCTGCTCTTGAACATACTATGCAAAGGATGCAGTTTGTGGCATACCAGGAAGGGCAACACACTGAAGTACAATCCATGAATGCATAATGGAAGTGAATAAAAATGTGTTATTTATGCTCATGTTTCTCCTTCTTACACACACAGACAGACAGACAGACAGACACACACAGAAAAATTACATCTACATTCGATACATAATACAACCCCCCCCCCCCCGGTGATGAATTTTGGAACTGCATTTGTTTTTTCCTCAAATAACGCTTCAGCATGATGCACAATGTAATCCTGCAGTGATGTGCAGCATTTGGATCACTGGGTAAAACTCCACAAGGTTTTAAACAGGGGTACTTTAATTTTGATCACCCAGTATAAGAATAATACAAATGAAGAGCAATAAATTTAGGTGAATAAGTGAATGAAACTAGTTCCAATCATGTTCACAAGCACTAGAGTGTACATATACATCCATAGATTTCAGTTATAACAATAAATAAATGCCTAAGTGTATATAACTCTTTTAGACAACATATACAAGAATCTCCAACAAAATCCTCCCATGGGTATAATTAATGAATGTTAATTATTTGCAATTGTCTTTAGGTGGGAGATGAATTTCATCACTGGTGCCCAGCTCATCAAAGTATTGAAGTTGGTTCAAAAAAACATCTTTGGTCTCTAGAGCAGGGTTTTTAGAATATGTAAAAATAAATAAAAAAAGATAAACAATAAATAAAATAACATAAAATAAAATAATAAAACATTAGGCTACCCTCTGTATTGATGTACTATCTAGTTCTAGAGCCTTTTTTGTAAGTAGAAGACATAAAAATGTCCTAAGTGCATTATTTTACTGTAAAGTCATCAGTATGATACTATTAGGAAATTAATTACTAATTTATAGTTTACTTCAGGAACATTCAAGTAGCAATGACTCACAGAGGCTCAGTACAGAAAAGTGTATGTGTATGTGAGGGCGCACATACACACTAAGAAGTAAATAGAATTTATGCAATAAATTAATACTGAAGTCATCATTTTCCTCAAAATTTTAAAATATTTAAACTGCTGTTGAGGTTCACATTAGGTCAACTATGAAGGGCATCATAAGGAAGATTCCACAGTAATCGAAAGAATGTATGATAACCTTGTTATACAAGGGTAGTGCAAAGGCTGATGTATCCAACTATTGACCTATCAATATCTCTAGAGAGGCAGTGAAGATTTTGAAAAATCTGGATAGGGCTTGCATTCATAAATTGTTTGACAGAGAATCTCTACTTAGCAATGAACAGTTTATCAGCTCACTAACGACAGGTTATGTTTCAGCAACTTGCTCGTATTCAATAATAATGCTATCACTCGGTTACAAAAGACAAAACAAACTTCGCTAAGGTTTTTGACAGAATACAGCATGGAAGATTGTTGCATGAGGTTGAGAAAATGGGATTGGATTATGAAATATTAGCATGGATAAGAGGAGGATGGGTGACTGACATATCAAAAAAGAGCACATGAGAGATTTGAGTCTGCAAGATTTAAGGTAACCAGTGGTGCACCACAAGGATCAGTCCTTGGTTTGCTGTTATTCAATCTACACATTAATGACATTGAGAAGTACTTGAAAGAAGACACACAGCTACTTGATGATGAAGTAAGGATGGACTGGATAATCAGAAATGTAACTGATATCCAGAACTTGCAGAATGATTTGAACAGGCTGAACTGTGAGCATGAAAATGGCTGTTAAGTTCAATATTAGTAAATGCGGTCATGCACTTTGTTGTGATGAGATAGCCAATGTCATATTATTCTTTCTTTTAAGGTTACACAGTGATCAACATTCATATTTATGAATTTAGAGATACAAAACACATGTGTTGAAAAGATTATTTTACTGATTAATAATAAAATAATAACTTGACATTTCGACCCCTGTATTGAGGTCATCATCAGAAGGATACATGTGTATACGAACCATGCTACATGCTGCTGCAATCTATACAGGTAAATTACATCTACGTTGTTAACAAATCTTTTTTCTTAGCCTGCCCTCTAGTGATAAAAAAAAAAACTACAATAAACTCTGCTCAAGTCCTCACATACTAAGAATCTTCTGGAATTATACACTTCATATTGTTATATTACGATTATCTTCTGAATTTGTACAGTACGGTTGCTATTGAATATTCAGGGAAAAAAAAAAAAAAAACACTTCACCAAGTGTTTTTGTATTGAGATTTTTCTTTGTGGTTGCTATGAAGATTGCAAATGGGTCCTCCCACATTCTTGGAATGGTTAGACCATCATTTTTATTCAGATTCGGATCACGTGTGAGCATTTCACATGCTTCCTTAAATTTCCGCTCGAACCAGGTTTTGGTGCAGTGTAGGGACTTGGTACCTTTCCAATCAATTCTGTGGTATGTTTGGAGCGCATGGTCAGAAAGGCCGGTTTTTCCAAAATGAGGTATTTTATGTGTTGTTTGTGTTCATCCTTCCTGATTGGGATGGTTCGCCCAGTTTCCCCTATGTATGGTATATTACATGTGCATTGTATTTTGTAAACCCCTGGGTGGGCCTGGTGTGGCAGAGGATCCTTGGAAGAACTGAGTAGGTGTCTTAATTTTGTCGGGGGTTTAAAGGTGGTTTTGATGTTATATTTGTGTAGTGTTCTATCTATTTTTTCGGAAATGCCTCTAACATATAGTATAGCAATAGCATTCTTGAAATCTTTTTTGTTATTAGTGACATCTTTGTGGAGGATCTTGTGAATGGTTTTTATACTGCATCCATTTTTTATAAAGGTATGTTTGATGGTCTCATATTCATGGTTAAGAGCTTGTTCATTTGAATAAAGAGTTTGAGCTCTGTGTTTAAGGGTGCTTATGACCCCTAGTTTTTGTGTTGGGTGGTGATAAGAAGTTTTGTATATGTACTGGCCTGTGTGTGTAGGTTTGCGGTAAACTGAGAAGGAGAGACAGCCTGAAGGAAGACGTGTGACAAGTGTGTCTAGGAAAGGAAGAGAGTTGTTTTTTTCTATTTCAATGGTGAATTGGATGCGTTTGTGTTGTTTGTTCAGGTGGCTAAGGAATGTATTTAGTGCTTCGCAGCCGTGGGGCCAAATGGCAAAAATATCGTCGACATATCTGAGCCAAATTTTGGGCTTCAGGCAAGCCGACTCTACAGCTCGTTGCTCAACGTCTTCCATATAAAAGTTAGCTATTGGGGGGAAAGTGGTGAGCCCATGGCTGTACCCTCTTTTTGAGGATAAAAATTGTTTAGCCACACGAAATATCCGGAGCGGAGTACGTGGCTAAAGAGGGCAGTGATGTCGTGTGGAAATATGTTCTGTAAGAGCAAGATAGTAACATTGATTGGAACATTGGTGAAAAGGGAAGTTATGTCAAAGCTGACTAATAGATCTTGGTTGTTGAGTGTAATGTTTTTAATTTTGTTTATGAAATGTTGTGTATTTTTTATGTAGGAAGGGGAATGACCAACCAATTCCTTGAGTGTGGCTGCTAATTTTTTGGCTAAGTGGTAATTCGGGCTGTCGATTCCTTCCACAATTATACGTAATGGTGTGTTTGTTTTGTGTACTTTTGGCAGGCCATAAATTCTGGGCGCGGGCATACTGCGGTATTAATTTTTTAATTGTTTCTTCTGGCCACGTGTTAACTAATTTAAGTAATTCAGTAGTTTTCTTTTTGTTGCATTGCATGGGGTTGTAATTCACCATTTGGTAGTGTTGTGGTCCGATACCAAATGGTTCATTTTTTCTATGTAGGTTGTCCGATTTAAAACAACAGTGGCATTCCCTTTATCTGCTTTTGTGATAATAATGTCACGGTTATTTTTTTAGGGATTTGAGGGCCAGTTTTTCAGCTTTGTTTAAGTTGCTGCTTAATTTTTTGGTTGAATTTAGTAAACAGGCAGTTTCCATCCATATTTTGTCAGCTAAATTAGCAGGGAGGGATCTTAAACCTCTCTCGATATGATAGATTATATCTGGTTTATTTACTGACCTCAGAGCAATGGCATAATTTAGACCTTTCTCTAGTAGCGAGAGTTCACCTTGGGTGAGGTTGTAATCCGATTGGTTGATAACTAGACAGTGGTCCGATGGTGGTTGGTTGCTCCAACTGCATTTGTGGATGATTGGCTGCTCCTTTTGTTATTGCGTCGTAATTATCTTGTGCTTTCCTGTAGTTTTAATGCTTGAAACTTTGTTATTAATTGTTCTTTGTTTTTGAGTAATAGATGCTTGGCTGAGTCGCCTGTGATCTTGTCCAGAATATCCCAAATTTCTGGATTAACGTAACTGGATAGCTCAAATTTTAGTTGTAACACTTTGGCTTGGGTAAATGCTAAGTTCTTTCGTGCCTCATGAATCTTTCTCTGAACAACGCTTTTTCTAGCCTGGCTTTAGCTGATGTAAATTTCTTCTTTAGTTTAATGAAGTTGCGTATTAAGTTGCTGTTCACTCTTACACAACTTCTGCAGATGATCCC
Source organism: Typopeltis vanoorti (assembly GCF_054136105.1). NCBI lineage: Eukaryota > Metazoa > Arthropoda > Arachnida > Uropygi > Thelyphonidae > Typopeltis > Typopeltis vanoorti. The sequence goes on along the minus strand of NC_143557.1, from coordinate 47,452,488 downwards.
TTAGTTTTTTGATTATTTGTCACATATTGCCAGGCTGGTTGGTTGAGTGGTTAGCATATCTGCTCTCCAGCTGAAGGCTGCGGATTCGAATCCCGCCGCGGGCATGGATATTTGTGATTATCTATGAAAATACTAGTGGTGGTGGTGGTGGAGAGTAGATGCTGTTGGTGTAGATGATGAGATTGGTGGATGGGGTTGATTGGTGGAGCCGGAGAGTTGAAGAGTAGGTGCCCTCCCTCGATGAGTCTTAACCTCCCTGAAGGTGTCAAATAATAATAATAATAATAACATATTGTAGTTTTATACAAGCATATACATACAAATTTTTATCTCTCTAATACTTATGTTTTTTGAACCTATTTTTTTTTATTGAGCTATTGAGAACAAAGAGGTAAATTTAACTCATCCCTGATATAGTGAGTATTGATTATGAGGAAATTTTGTTGGTTACTTGATACTCTTTATAACCAAGTTTAGCTGTATTTTGAAAAGTATCAAATGAGGTAACAAATGATAGAAAACTGGTAGAAAAAATCCTAGCCTAAACAAACTACTCTTCTCTTAGACTTTCCTCTATTTTATTTCTTATTCTCATTATCCTTTCATAAATCTGTGCAGATTAGCATAAATCTTTTAATACAGCAACACTGGTAGCCTAATCAGTAATTAAACTTCTAAGTGCTTGTTATATTAAGGCTAACATCCTGGAGTACTACAGTTATAATTATAATTTATAATGACCTCTTAGAAGAAAAGGTTATGTGGGTAAAATATGTGCCATCAATATTCTTGAGATTTTTAGACCAATATTATTGTTGCGATTAGCATGGTTAATTATAATTTCAGAGGCTACCTTAAATTTAGGCTCATGCTGCATTTTGGTGTGATGTAATGAACAGGTGCTTTTCTGTTCAGTTCTGTGCAGAGTATCCAATCGAGGGTATGATCTGAAAGGACAGCTTTATCATAGTTATTAAATTTAATGTGTTGTTTATGTTCTTTTTCCAGACAGGAATTGTGCACTATGTTTCACCTATAGAAGACAAGTTATAGGCACATGGAATAGGGTATATTCCAGGGTAGGCCAGGTGAGAAAGGGGATCCTTGGAAGAGTCAAGTTCTTTAATTTTGCAAGAGGTTTAAAGGTTGACAATAAATTACTATTTGAATAATATTCTGTTTATTTTATTGGATATCCCTTTAATACAGTGCTTTTTTTTGGAATGGTACAGCATATTGACACCTTTATTAATGGTATCACATGACGTAGAGATGTGGTATGGTTTTAATTTGCAACTTTTTTCTAGGAAAGAAAGCATATCAGTACCTATTGTTTTATAAAAAAAAAAGTGCTGCTTTAATATATGGAATGGCTATAGTTTAATTGTAATCTAGTTTATTTTTATTATTAGGTGCAGTCTTGTGAAGAACTTTGTTGAGAGTAATTTTGCTGTGGCCATTTTTTTAGGAAACTATTGCTGATATTTTTTAATTAATTTAAATTCATAACTCCTTGCTTGCTGGAGCAAATCCTAAAAGTTCTGTTTTTCAGAGTGTTAATGACACCTAGTTTTTGTGTTGGGTGGTGGTAAGAATTCATGCATATATAAAGGCATGTATGTGTAGGCTTATTGTAAACAGAGAAGGAAGACATGTGACAAGCGTATCCAGAAATGGGTGTGTTCTGCCTTACAATGACAACTATGAATAGTATGCATTTCATACTGTTTAGAACATAAACTTCAAAACTCAAAGTCTGGCTTAGGTACATCGACAATATTTTTTGTTATCTGGCCCCATGGCTGCCAGACTTTAGACACCTTTCTCAGTCACCTGAAAAGAACTGAAAATTCATTTAAATTTGAGTAGCTGGACAAAAGTGACAATTTCATTATTAACTGCATGTGCATGCAATATTTAAGTAGATGAAGTAGAGAGCATTTATGTTGTTCTTATAGAAATATTTAACAAGCAACACACAAGATCTTTCAACAAAGATGTTATCACCAATTTTCAGTGTATCAAATTAAGAGAGTGTAGTTTGTAACTTGTGTTATTGTGAACACAGGCTATTGTACACCTTGAATATGAGACTCAAAATTTGGTTACAAATTGTTTTTCATGTGCACACATGGACTGGCAAAATACTGCCTTATATAGGTGAAACTATATTCACAATTTTTATCTGGAAAAGGGAACATAAACAAAATATTAAATTTGGCCTTTCTGAGCATACCCTAGATACTCTACACAGAAATAACTGGAAACACACCTACTCATGATTTAACTCCAAAACTTGGCATAAGTGCAAATTTAAGTAGCCCTGTGAAATTCTAAACAATGTGCCTAATCTCATAATGATGGTCTAAAAATATCAAGAATAAGGATGGAACACATTCTACCTACATAACCTTTTGTTCTAAGAGGTCATTAAAAATTACAATTAGGAAGGTAGTACTCCAGTATTTTAGCCTTAATATAATAAACACTTAATGATAAATTATTGATTAGGCCACCACTACTGTTGTATTAAAAGACAATATAAATTTCTTTTCTATGTAAAAATAGGATATGGCTTTGATGTAGGAGCCCCCCCCCTCCCCACTAGAAATGAGGCCAATAGAATAACAGTTCATCAAATAAATGTCATTTTGGAATACTATTTGAAGTGTACTATAGCTTGTCTGTGTATATGTGTGTATTACTCCAAATGATGACCTTAACATGAAGGCCAAAATGATGGGAAATTACAGTAATTATTTTTAACTGTAGTTATCTCCATAATGTTATCAAAATGAATGCTGACAATTTGTAACTTTAAATGAAAGAAATTGAAGTCATGGAAAGACTATGGTATGAATATAGAAGATAAATATTAGAGTTGGCAAAATGATTTAGATGCTACTGAAAATGCTTAGAAACAGAAGAAAGAGATGTAAAAGGAACAAGATAATAAGAAAAAATATAATAAAGGTGATGTGAAAACTGAAACTCAACATTTTCTGGAAATCAGGAGTAATTTCTTAGAAAGACTATTAAGTGAAATATGCAGTGACAGAACAGTTGTAGAAAATATTCAAGAGAAATGCAAACAGGAGTGTGTGTGTGTGTGCACGCGACATGCAAGCGCGCACACACACGCACATTGAAAGAAGTCAATGGACACTTCCATGGGAAAGATGCATCATGCCATGTAATGAGTGACATGTTTGTAGCCTGTATAAATTGGAAGAACACGATTCTCCAAATTGGTGCAACTGTGTCCAGGTGAAATGGCTGTGAGAAGGGAAATGACGGAGTGTGAAAGAGACATTGTAATAGGATGTCATGTTGCATACGAATCTGTTTGGCACATTGTTGACAAATTGGGCCATCTCATGTCAACAACCAATGATGCCATAGAGAGAGATGGAAGGGCAGGGAGTCAACTGCAAGTGCTACCCACATTTGATGACCCACCACTCACCAAACATGACAGCAGTAGGGTGCTATGAAAGGTGATATGTAAAAACTGCCATTCATCAGCTTACAGGTTGAAAGCTGAGTTCCAGGCATCAATTATAACATGAACTTGCACAAAAATATTCAGAACCAAGGCTCACAACAAAAGTTTCCATGATAGTACTCAATATCCAAGCCTTGCATTACGGGAACCAATTTTTTCTTTTTTCTTTTTTTTTTTTACTTTTACGTTGAGCCCATACACGAGAGCTTGGTTGATCAATCTATAGTTCATTAGTACCGTGTATGGGTAGTGGGTTGGGAAAGAAGTACTTGTTCACATTTGATTTTAATGACTGTATATTGTATTCCACAACAGGGGGAAAACCGTTCCATAGTACAGCAGTTGCAGAGATGAAGGAGGAAGAAAAGAAACTTGTTCTGTGGGTTTCAAGGTGCACTGTGAACGGATGTGCAGCAGCTGCATGTGTTCCAATGGGCTGAACACTGAGTGGAAGAATTATTTATGCTATTTCAGATGCACATTTGCCATTGAAATATAAAATACACAAACTGCAGAGACCAAATGTCTATGTGAAAGTGAAGAGAGTGAGTTGGTAAGAGATAGGTCATTAATAAGTCTGATTGCTCTCCTCTGTATTGAGTCAAGCATTTTGAGGGAGCTTTTGAGGTCCATCCCCCATATGTGAGAGCAGTATTCAATGGCTGGGTGGATTTGTGATTTGTATAAGGTTAACAGCTGTTCAGGGGTGAAGTAACATCTTGAACGAAAGGGAAATCCTAGTTTTTTTAGAAGCTGAGGATGCAATGGTTGTGATGTGTTTATGCCAGGAGAGGATTGATTTCAGGGTAATTCCAAGAAGAGAAATCTCAAATTATCTGGAATTTCAGGTGTTGTCAAAAATAATACTGAGAGAAAATGGTTCTTCTTTATGAGAAATAAGACAGTACTGGGTTTTATTAGTATTGAAATTGACTAGGTTATCTGAACCCCATTAGAGGATGACTTGGAGATCAGAATTGAGGGTTGTGGTGGTTGATGTTCTGTAGGTTGAGGTGAGTTGTGTAGAGTAAGGTTTATCAAAAGAAAGGGAGGAGTGCAATGTGCTGACCATCTGCAAAACTGTGTATTGGGTTGGAGGCTGGCTGAAGTAGGTCATTGATATATAGTAGGAAGAGGGTTGGTGAGAGGACAGAACCTTGTGGAAATGCTGTCTTCAGTGATGCAAAGAGTGTGTACAATGTAGAAACTTTAAAAGCTGTGTTATGGAAAATGGAACAACAAACCATGCTACACACTCTACCAAGCAGATGCCCCCCGTGAATGTTGTTTACCAGAGTGCATAACCCAAACAATGAAAATTTGGAGGTGGCAGTGTGATGGTATGGTCTGGTTTTTCCTGGTTTGGCCTCAGACTTCTGTTTGCGGCATCAGAAACACTGAACTCCAAGAAGTATCTCAACATTGTGGACAATACAATGCTTCCTACTTTGTGGCGTTTCTACTACAGAACTGACCATTGTCTCTTTCAGCAAGACAATGCATTGTATCATAAACCTGCTACTGTACCTGTGTAGTTTGTGGACATGAAGATTACCACACTTGACTGGTCTCCACAGAGCCCGATCTCAACTCCCTACTGAACATCTGTGGGATGAACTGGAGCATCAAGTGAGGTCAAGGAACATCAGTCCCACAACAGTCCAGACCTCATCATATGCCTACAGGAAGAATGGTCCAAAATTCCTGTTGATTGCTTTCATACACATGTGGAAAGTATCCTCAATAGAATTCTTGCAGTCATCACAGCAAAAGGAGGTCCTATATGAGATTAAAGTGAACACCACAGCTGTTTGTTCCTCACACTGTGGTAACCCTTGACTTCTTTCCGAGCAGTGTATACAAGTAGCAATAAGGTGTATTACCTTATTATTAAAATACTCTCAATCAGAGATAGATGTTGAAAGTGTTATGAACAATGAATCTCCAAGGAGGATGATTATACTAGTTTAGAATATCAGCCATCAGAGGGAAATAATCGAAGAGGTCGGAATAGTCAAACAAAAGAGCAGTAAAGATAGCAAATGGAAGCAATAAGTGTCGCAAGGAAAATTTGAGTCACAGCAGTTCATAAAGAAGGGTTATGGTTTTGTGATCTCTCTGACACAGAATATCAGATGCATGTGCAGAATACAACTACTCTCCACCCACAGCTATTCAAACACAGTTTGAATAGCTGTGGGTGGAGAGTAGTTGTTAAGAATGCGAATTAGGAATTCTGAGAAAAATAACAAATCATGTTTTGATACATATAAGTGGTCATGGGGAAAAATTAAGTTTGAAATGAGACTACAAATGCTAGTAAAGTGATTGTTTTTTTTGTATGTGTATGGATATTTGTAAGCTTTTTGTCATATTTTTTGTGTGAGATTTTTTTGTGAATGGCAGTGTCACTGCTGTTTTTGTTAGTGACTTTCATGACCAGTAATGCTGGAAACAGAAAACAAGAGGGGTGCAGTGAGTAAAAGACTAATGAAAATTGCTCTCAAGCAAAGAATGCCCAGTCTCCCTCCTATCCATGCATGGCCTTGACAGTGCACTCTACATATAACTATACTCCGATTCCTCCAAACATCTTGCAAAGTAAGTGACAGCAGGATTATTTGCTAGCTAATCATAAAGCCTCCTGATGTGATGTACAGCCGTGTACTACCTACAGCTATCTTACAAAACTGTTTTATTGTGTGCTCAACTGGAGGAGATACTGGTTCGATACTTAAAAATATTATGTTAAGCATGCTCATGAAGGGAGAACAGCATTGCATGTGTAAAGAAAGTGGGGAAGAGAAACCACAATAGACTATACTTTGTAGACAAACATGGAGTAGTTACTTCAGACCCTCCATAAGTAGGACTGCATGTTTCATCAGGAGATAAAAGCCATTTAGAGATCACTTTGTAAGAACTAGTGAAGATAGGTTTAAAAGGTGAAAATATTTGCCTGAATCACAGTCCCATTTATAGAAGGAGGCCACATGCAAGAAGATGCAGTTGTTTATCTGAGAGAGGCTATACAATGTGCATCTCTCAATAATGGCCAAATATAGAGATAGTTCGATTATTTAAAGCTAAATTAGTACTTTATGCATCTTTGATACTAAGCAGTGCAAAGTGTGAGAGCTTATTTTTGAATGAAGTTCTTAACTATTATTTTTATTAATTTTATTTTAGAAGATAACTATTCTTCATTCTTACCTGTGTTTCCTAACATAAAAATCTTCTAGGTGCAGTATCAATGCCATGACACATCCAAAGCAACCAAGTACTTGTTGCAGGAGGGCACTATACCATATGATCTGCTGTAACACTGCACAATCCACCAATTTTGTTATGGCATAAATTGAACTAATTCTTCTTTCAAGCAATTTTTGCTTCATTTCCTCGTAAAGTTCAATAAGCTTAAGAATCCAATTTTAATTTATCAAGAATGCAGAATGCTTCTTTTTTCTTTTTATCATGTTTCAATATATTCGTGTCAGATACTTTATGTGCTTAACAAAATTATGAATTTACAGTAAACAGAGCACTTCTTTCTCATCTGTTTTTAATCCAGTTCAACACGATCCATAACAATGAATTCTATGAAATAAAAATAAATGCACAGAAATCAAATAAACATAACAGAGTCAAGTTTCCCTGAAAAATGAAATAATTTATATTTTACCTGCTTCTTTCATGTAGCAAAGAAATATGGCAATTCCATCCTGATTCAAGACCCATTTTTTCAGAAAATACCTATTAAAAAAAAAAAGGAAATTAAGTGGAAGAAGATTTTTTTTCATCATCCTTAATCCTCACTATGAAGAAAATGAGAATGATGACAAACGGAAATCATATCAGTCTAGTGCAGGGGGGGTCTCCAAACTACAGTCCACGGGTCAGATGCGGCCCGCGATATGATTTTATCCGGCCTGCCAATTGGACTAATTTTTCAATAAAAATCTGCAAAAAAAAAAAAAACACGGGGTGTTGATAGAGTTCAAATGCATTAATTAAAATTGTGTTCAAAATATATACGAATAGCAAAAAGTAACCGTAATCCAAGTTACGGTCTTTCTGACTGTAAAAGGTCTGTAAAAGATAAAATGAAGAAAAAAAATTTTAAAGAATTCAAAACAAAATAAAAAAGTTACATCCGAATAAACTTTTTTATCAACCAAAAAATTTATGTTGCACAAAATAAGAACACTTAAAAACTAACGACTAGCAAAAATTTGCTGATAGTGTTCATGTCATTAACATACGATAATTTAATCTCACATACTCTCTAATCAGTTTTTATCTGCTTTCAATACAACTTATATATTTAGTTCTAGAATTTTTTATTACTACAGCCTGCTGAACACTGCTGAAATACCCAATGTGACCCTCACAGCAAAAAGTTTGGAGACCACTGGTCTAGTACAATATGTTCTACAGAATGGTAAAAATGCAAAGACTTTTTTAAAAATAAGAAATATTTCTGCCAATAGTCCCACATAAAAGGTTCTGGTAGAGAAAAAAAGCTGATTCATTACAGGAGAAAACTAATATTTAAAAAAGATAATAAAGATTCCAAGAAATTATATTCTTAGTTAACCCTTTTTCCAAGTGTAACCAAACAAAGTTTTTGCACAGGAAGTATCTTCATGACAGGACTACTTGTATATAGAGGATAATGACTTCACATAAATTGGCTTAATATCTCATAATGCAAAGCATCCCCCCCATCTTTCAGATGTGTATAATGCTATGCATTGTGAGAATCTATCTCTGATTCAGAGAAGGGCAGCAACATAGACGAGGTTCGACCTTTAATGGGGGTCTCATCAGTGGGAGCCACTGATGTAACCATCTGAAAGGGGGATATGCTTTGCATTATGGGATACTGAGGCAAGTGATGTGAGGTCATTAACCTCTATATACAAATAGCCTAGTCATGAAGATATTTCATGTGCAAACATTGTTTGCTTACACTTGGATAAAGGATTAAGCCAAGAATATAATTTCTTGGGATATTTAATTTATAGTCTCACCAAGTGAAAAAAAATTAAACATCTATCTCTGATTCAGAGTATTTTAAGGTAAGGTAATACACCTTCTCAATACTTGCATACACTGCTTGAAAAGAAGTTAACAGACACACAGTGTGAGGAACAAACAGCCACAATGCCCAACTTAATAATATGTAGGACTTTATTATGCTGTGATGACTGCAGTAATCCCATGGAGCATACTTTCCACAAGTGTATGATAGCAATCAATGAGAATTTTGGACCAGTCCGACTGTAGGTATGTAATGATGTCCTGGACTATCGTGGGGCACACATCCATTGACCTTACCTGATGCTCCAGTTCATCCGACATATGTTCAATAGTGTAGAGATCAGAGCTCTGTGGAGACTAGTCAAGTGTGGTGATGTTCATGTCCACAAACCACACAGTTACAGCTTTATGACACGGTGCATTGTGTTGCTTATAGAGACAATGGTCAGTTCCATAGAAATGCCACAAAGTAGGAAGCATTGCATTGTCCAGAATATTTTGGAGTTCAATGTTCATGGCATCACAAATAGAGGTCTGAGGCCAAAACAGGAAAACAGGTTCATACTATCACACCGCTACCTCTGAATTTCATTATTGGAGTTTTGCACTCTGATAACAGATGTTCGCTGGGCATTCACCACACCCATCCATCCATCTGGTGTGTAACAAGATTTGTCACTCCATAACACAGCTTTCCAAGTTTCTACATTGTATACACTCTTTGCACCATGAAGACAAAGCAGGACTTGCATATTGCTGTCCTATCATGGAAACCCACATTGTGAGCCTTGGTTCTGAATATTTTTGTGCAGGTTTGTGCTACAGCTGATGTCTGGCACTCCACTTTCAAAGTGTCAGCTGATGAATGGTAGTTTCTACATATTATCTTTCATAGCACCCTAAGATCATATTTGGTGAATGACGTTGGTCTTCCATTGCAGGTAGCACTTGCAGGTTGGCTTCCTGTGCTTCCATCTCAGTATAGTATCACTGACTGTTGGCTTGGGAAGGTCCAATTTATCAATAATTTGCAAAACAGATAAGCATACGACATGGCATCCTATCATAATGCCTCTTTCCATCTCCATCAGTTCCCTTCTTGCAGTCATTTCACCCAGACACAATTGCACTAACTTGAGAGCATCATATTTCTCCAATTTATTCTGCCTACAAACACGTGACATTATACGGTAGGGATGCACTTTGTTCATGGGGGTGTCTGTTGATTTCTTTCTAAGCAGTGTATGTGAAAAATAATGTCTACATTACTTCAACCTTGGTATCTCTTCTAGTTCTGGATCTCACTAATGAGAATGCAACAAAGGTCGAAAGTGGCTAGATATGGGCCCTTCCACAATCTACAACAATATACATGTCCAAAAGGGGATGCGCTCTAAGTTAACTGATGTGAGGTGATTAGAATGTGTATAAAAGGTTCCCAGTCGTGAAGATAATAGACGTACAAACTATGTTTGCTTATACTTGGATGAAGGACTGAATCAAGAATATAATTTCTTAGCATGTTTAATTTATAGAAAAACCAAGTGAAAAAACTTTCAGAATAAAAGACAAGTTGATTCTTGTAGTTGATCTAAACAGTAAATTAGAAAATCAATCAGACAAAAACATTTTTCAAAAATTTGGTGTAGAGGGCAAAAATAAGAATAATGTTATGTAGGGATGTGCCAATATTCAGATTTGCTTTAGTATATGGCCATTTTGGCTTGTTTTAATAGATATTCTGCTTTGGCTGAATCAGTAGAAAGATTCAATATTCAGCTGGTCAAAGCAGAAAATTCACGTTACATGTGCAATTGAAAGAACGACGGTATACTGTGCCCTCCGATAGGAAAAGGCCTAAGTTCAATTCTCATCATTACAAAAGGAATCTTTATATGGGCTTTTGAAGGAGAGTTAGCCGATGTCATACAGAGGTAGCAGGATTTTTTCTCCCAGCATACAAGCAAATCAGCCTTCAGAACACATAGAATTTTATTATTATTATGTGACATCTACAAGGAATCCAAAAACTCATCGAGGGAGGGCACCAACATCTCTACATCTCCACCACTCAATCCACCAACTACAGCAAACTGCATCATCTACACCAACATCATCTACTGCCCACCACCACTAATATTTTCACAGACAATCACAAACATCCATGCCCACGGCAGGATTCGAGCCCACAGGCTTTATGCTAAAGAGTGGATAAGCTAACCACTTGGCCATCCAGGCCGACAAGCAATTCACAGGGGGAAAAAAAACCGTTGGTGGTGATGTGCAGTAGATTTTGTTGATAACTGTGTGTAACAGGAGAATTAAGTAGTAGGGGAGAGAGATGTGTGTAGCAGAGTGGAGTAAAGAGCCTCAATGATGAGTCCTTGGAGGTGTCATGTAATAATAATGCATCATGACAAATGCAGCAAATCGGAAAAAACCTCCCCTAATCATGTGCAACTGCATAAAAAGGTGTGTGTTGTGTTTGCTATGAACACTTTCTTTGCTGTTTTTATTTTAGTTTATATTATATATTATAATAAATTTAGTTTAATCCTTTATCCAAGTGTGAGCAAACAAAGTTTGCACCTGAAAGTATCTTCAGGACTGGGGTAAGTTGGTACAACACCGGGCAACTCGGTACAAAGGTGGAGCAAGCTAACATTACTCCTATCTCAGTATCTTCCATAATGCAAAACACATCTCCTTGCAGATATATATAATGTTATGCATTAAGGGAGGGGCCACTACCCAGATTAGTTTCGACCTTTATTGATATCTCTTCAGTGGGAGCCAGGCCCAAGTGGAGATACCAGGCAGAAGCATTAGCAAGGTCATCTCTACCTACAGGAGTTGCCAAACGGTGTGCCACCTTTTTATTAAATTACTATGGATTTAGAGAAAGATGTTGAAAGTTTATTTTTCACTTGATTAGACTATAAAAAATTTAGTTTGATCCTTTATCCAAGTGTGAGAAAACAAAGTTTGCTCCTGAAAGTATCTTCAGGACTGGGGTAAGTTGGTACAACACCAGGCAACTCCTTGATAGGTAGAGATGACCTTGCTAATGCTTCTGCCTGGTATCTCCACTTGGGCCTGGCTCCCACTGAAGAGACCTCAATAAAGGTCGAAATAAGTCTGGGTAGTGGCCCTTCCCTTAATGCATAACGTTATACATATCCACAAGGAGATGCGTTTTGGATTATGGGAGATACTGAGATAGGAGTGATGTTTGCTTGCTCCACCTCTGCAACGAGTTGCCCGGTGTTGTTCCAACTTATCCCAGTCCTGAAGATACTTTCAGGTGCAAACTTTGTTTGCTCACACTTGGATAAAGGATTCTTCTTCTTTGAGTGCCATCTCCTATCGGAGGTCGGCGACCATCTCGGCAAATTTTGAGCGATTCTCACCTATTCTGAGCAGTCTCTCAGAGTTCATACCAGCCCACTGTCTGATATCTACCAGCCAAGATTTTCTTCGTCTTTTCGTCTTCCTTGTCCTCTTCTTCGATTTATCTTCCCTTTTATAATCAATTGAAATATCTTATATTTTTCATTACGAAGTAGGGGACCAAGATATGCAGTTTTCCTTCTTTTTATGGTATCTAAAAGTTCAAGTGATTTCCCCATTTGTTCCAGTACTTTCTGATTGGACGTTTTTGCTGTCCATGGGATTTTTAACATTCATCTGTATAACCACATCTCAAAGGCTTCAAGTCTTTTTATTGATGTTGTCTTCAAGGTCCAAGTTTCTGCACTGTACAGCAGTACAGACCATACATAGCATTTATCATGTTGGAGGCTTAATGGATTTTTTACAACACTCAAAATGAAATAAAATAGAATTTAATACTTCCTATATTTCGTCCTAGTCACTAGGACATCTACGGGGATTACAAAAACAATTAATGTAACATATACACAAATAACAAACAATACTAAGCCCAACCACGTGGGTGACACTAAAGTCCTATCTAGGTAGAGCGCGCTCTAAGGGCAGTAGTAGTAGGTGGCCTGGAATGTAAGGTGGGAACTGTGGTGATGAGTGTTTCCCAAATCTTCGGAAGCTTAATGCAACCGTATTTATTGAGATTTGATTGGTTTTTGAGAGCTGCTGCTGCTTCTAAGAAAAGTCTCTCTTTCTTGAATTTGCTGTGGTGGAGCATGGTGGTTTTCTTCCATGATACTCTGTGGGTGGTGCCCAAAACATGGTCAGCCAAGCCTGAATGGCCATAGTTGTGTTTGAAGATGTAAGACTTGTGTTCCTCTAGATGGATGGATGCTGATCTGCCTGTCTGTCCAAAGTACGCCAGCTTACAGGAACAGGGTACTTTGTAAATTCCAGGCAGAGAGAGAGGAAGGAGCTTATCTTTCGTAGAATGGATAAGGGTAGCAAGTTTGCGGTGGAGCTTATATGCTGTGTGTAGGTTGTACTGTTTTAGTATCTTGGCTATTTTTTCGGATGTGCCACGGATGTAGGGTATGGTGATGGCATTTTTAAATTCTTGTTGACGAGAAGGATGGGGAATGGGGGAGGAGTTGATTATTTTTTTGATACTGTGATCGCTGTAGCCATTGGAGAGGAAAGTGCTGCATATGTGGTTAAGCTCAGTAGTGAGGGTGGTTCCACTGGAACAAAGATTGTGGGCTCTCTTGGTAAGAGTTTTAATAATGCCATATTGTTGAGAGGGGTGGTGGTGGGAGAGTTTGTGAATGTATCTGCCTGTGTGTGTGGGTTTTTTGTATACGGTGAAGGTAAGTGTATCATTAGGCAGGCGTGTGACTAACGTGTCTAGGAAGGGTAAACAATTGTTTTTTTCCTTTTCCATAGTAAACTGGATTCTTGGATGTAGGCTATTGAGATGACTGAGGAAGGAGTCTAACGTGTCTGGGCCATGAGGCCAAATAGAGAACACATATCTACATATCTTAGCCAGATAGAAGGTTTGAGTGGGGCTGAGTCTATGGCTCGTTTTTCGAAATCTTCCATATAGAAATTGGCAAAGGGCGCTGATGGCATCGTCGTTGAGCCTTTTGGAAGAGAGGTTTATTACTGTCTGGAGCAGTTGAATTTGTGGTTGTGGTCTGTTTTTTACAAGGTTGCTATATTTCTTGATGTGTTTATTTTTTATTTTTTGGAATTCTCTCTGTGCGGAAGTTTCCGAAATGCCAGAGAGAATCGACCAAAGTTCTCCCACCACCACCCCTCTCAACAATATCACATTATTAAAACTCTTACCAAGAGAGCACACAATCTTTGTTCCAGTGGAACCGCCCTCACTACTGAGCTTAGCCACATACACAGCACTTTCCTCTCCAATGGCTACAGCGATCACAGTATCAAAAAAATAATCAACTCCTCCCCCATTCCCCGTCCTTCTCGTCAACAAGAATTTAAAAATGCCATCACCATACCCTACATCCGTGGCACATCCGAAAAAATAGCCAAGATACTAAAACAGTACAACCTACACACAGCATATAAGCCCCACCGCAAACTTGCTACCCTTATCCGTTCTACGAAAGATCAGCTCCTTCCTCTCTCTCTGCCTGGAGTTTACAAAGTACCCTGTTCCTGTAAGCTGGCGTACTTTGGACAGACAGGCAGATCAGCATCCATCCGTCTACAGGAACACAAGTCTTACATCTTCAAACACAACTATGGCCATTCAGGCTTGGCTGACCATGTTTTGGACACCACCCACAGGGTATCATGGAAGAAAACCACCATGCTCCACCACAGCAAATTCAAGAAAGAGAGACTTTTCTTAGAAGCAGCAGCAGCTCTCAAAAACCAACCAAATCTCAATAAATACGGTTGCATTTAAGCTTCTGAAGATTTGGGAAACACTCATCACCAGAGTTCTCACCTTACATTCCAGGCCACCTACTACTGCCCTTAGAGGGCGCTCTACCTAGATAGGACTTTAGTGTCACCCACGTGGTTGGGCTTAGTATTGTTTGTTATTTGTGTATATGTTACATTAATTGTTTTTGTAATCCCCGTAGATGTCCTAGTAACTAGGACGAAATATAGGAAGTATTAAATTCTATTTTAATTCGTTTTGAGTGTTGTAAAAAATCCATTAAGCCTCCAACATGATGTCCTCACAGCATTTAAGCCTCTACACACACACATAGCATTTAACCATGCATACTCTAAGCTCTAAGTTTAAACTGCGGTTACACAGTGTTGATTTCATCAAGAGAAAATTTTTTCTTGCCATTTCAATTCTAACTTTTATTTCCATTTCTGGATTGCAATCTTCATTTAACCAGCATCCGAGATATTTAAACTTTGCCACTCTTTCTATTTGTTTCCTATTTAAAGAAAGTGCTAAATTAAGAATTGGTTTCTTACTTATGACCATAAATTTAGTTTTGGTGATATTTATTTTTAATCCCATTTTCTCACTCTCTGCATTTATTAGTTCCAAAAGATTTTGAAGATCGTGAATATTGTCAGACATAATAGCTGTATCATCGGCATATCGGATGTTACTGATGATTTCACCATTTACACTAATCCCTTCCTTTCTTCCTTCCAAGACTTTTTGAAATATGGCTTCTGAGTAGATGTTAAAAAGAAGAGGTGACAGCACACTGTTACACCTGATATCTTAAGAATGTAGAATTCTCAGCTATCATGGTGTAACATGAAGAATAAATAAAATAAATTAAAAACCCTGCATAAAAGATAATAGTTGAATTAATTGAAAGAAAAGGAAAGATTCTTGCATCCAATAAAATATATAAAATATAAAGGTTTTGTTAAACTAACTAACGAAAGAAAGAATATATTAATATTTTGATATGATTTAAATAAGAAGAGTTAAATAAATAAGACAGAAAAGGATTAGTCGTAAAAGATGGTATGTGAGAGGCTAGAGATTAAGTTATTAAGTAAGTTCATAGAAAAATTTTGGAAAGGGGATTAAATTAGAGGCTAGCAAAGGAAAACAACAGACTATCGCTTAGGGCCGATTCCCAGATTGAGACATCGTTACTGGCTTGCCGATAAAATGACGTTTGGCAGAAAAACGCCACCATAATTGGTCAGAGAAGTAAAAACAAGTAGGGGGCGGAGAAAAGAAGTTAGAAAAAGTGCCATTAGGAGAACAGGTATAAAAGGGTTGGAAACCCCCCCCTCCCCCACAAGGCTTTTTTGGTTTTGGTTTTGATTCCGTTCCAGGAGAGTCCTTCGCGAGCTCTTTTGTAGGGATTTCACGATGATTTCCTGAGTGGCGAGATTGGAGTTATATCTCCGACACCACAACACGGAAACAAAAGTGAGCGGAATTTCGGTTCCGTATTTCCTAAGTAAGAAGCGAAGAATGCCATATAGTCGAGGAAAAGAAAGCATATTCTTTGTGTTCCAACTACGAGAATGGGAAAGAAGTAAAGAAATCGATGTCCACGTGGCCAGTTGCACAGCCGATATATAGATGATTCAAAAAGTGTTCGGAGCTACGAAAAGTTAAGCCAAAGTAAGCCTAGTTCAATTCCAAAAAGAACGTAGGAGAAGCAGATTATCGGTGAGGTTATATCAAGATAGTTCAATCAGAAAGGCCCATATGAAGAACCCAAGAAAGAAAGGTACTGTAAAATATATCTAATGTTAACTAAAATTTGTCTGTGATAAGCATCATTATTCTAATACGGAACTGTTGAAGTGACCAAGGAAAATTTATACTAGGACTTTAGTATCTGACAGAATATATTAAAAGTAAGCTGGCTAGTGTTAATGTTATGTGAATAATAAGTGTCCTGAGAATTTTGCATGTCTATTGATAATGTATAGGAAAGTTAAAATGTCATAGTTGTGTGTTAGTGCAGAAAAAGGTTTAGTTAATCTACTTAAGTTTGAATAGTTAAATAGTGTGAATTAATCGTATTTGTCCATGTCAAATGAATTTACGTGTTGAATGTGTATGGCGGCATGATTGTAATACTAGTTATGTGTTAGTGCAGTAAATGGTCTGGTTAATCTACTTTAGTTTGAATAGTTAAATAGTGTGAATTAATCTTATTTGTCCATGTCAAGTGAAATTATGTGTTGAATTGTTATGGCGGCATGATCGTAATACTCATTATAGGATCATAGCCTAATTACTTGTAATAAGCTAATGTTAGTTTGTAAGTATTTAGTTTAGCATTAAATTGAGTAATCACAAAAATTGACTTGTACCATGTTAAGGAATTTAATAAACCTTTGTTCAACGATAAAAGAGTTGTCTGAAATTGCTGTCCAACGCACCACTTGAAAAATTATGAACCTAATCACGCGGGAAATTAATGTTAAGAAACGAGATGAAGTGTCACGACTGCAACATAGTTACACTTTCAGACATATTTGAGTTCTTTCTGCATTTTTGGAAATTATGGAGACAACTACCGTGTTTGAATAAAAACTTTAGTTTACTATTACTAAAATTTTACAATTCGACGTTTCGACCTTTATGTCAAGGTCATCTTCTGGAGCGTACAAATATACACAAGAAACAAGCTATACTACAATCATACTGGTTCGTTAAAGACACTGACTAACCGCTACCACAATTATTGGCCTGACCTCTGGTGGGGAAAAAAAAAATTATACATTAACGCTAGAGTCCTATTATTTGTGTTGTCTACTATATACATATATTAACATCATTCCAGCCAGTTTGAGTGGAATGGTTTCTAATACTAGCAGATTGGCTAGAGTACTGACTTATGTTGAATCTTTCATATTAGGTTGGCTGAATATGTGCCATGCAGATCCTTGGAATTTTCATACCATCTTTATTGTTAATATTTGGGTGGTTTATCAGGATTTCGCAGGATTCTTTAAATTTTCTTTCGTACCATGTTTTTGTGCGGTGTAAGGAGCAGGTGCTTTTCCAGTTGATTTGGTGTAAGGTGTTAAGTACGTGGTCTGAGTGGCCTGCTTCACCATAATGGTTATATTTAATGTGTCTAATGTGTTCTTTCTTGCGTATAGGGATTGTCCGTCCTGTTTCACCAATGTACAGTAAGTTACAGGTGCAGCGGATGCAATAGACTCCAGGATGTGCTAATGGGAGGAGAGGATCCTTAGAGGAGCTGAATATGGTTTTAAGTTTAGTGGGTAGTTTAAAGGTGGCATTGAGGTTATAATGTTGTAGGATTCTGTTGATTTTTTGCTAACGCTTTAATGTATGGGATGGCTATGGTTTTACTGTAATCTAGATTCATTTTTGTTGTGGTTTTATAGAGTATTTTATTGACAGTATTTTTGTTATAGCCATTGTTTATGAATGTGTCACTAATGATTTTTAGTTCTTGTTTCAGGGCTTGTTGGTTAGAGCAAATAGTTGTGGCTCTGTTTTTAAGGGTGTTTATGACTCCATATTTTTGTGCTGGGTGGTGATATGAATTCGCATGTATGTATTGGCCCGTGTGTGTCGGTTTTCGGTAGACCATGAAGGATAGACTGCCTGAAGGACGACGTGTAACTAGTGTGTCTAGGAACGGGAGCGAATTTTGGTTTTCGATTTCGATGTTGTTTGTTTAGGTGGCTGAGGAATGTGTTTAGCGTTTGTCGACCGTGCGGCCAGATCGCGAACACGTCGTCAACGTATCTGAGCCAGATTGTCGGTCGAAGCGTGGCGGAATCAGGAGCCCTTTGCTCAAAGGTTTCCATGTAGAAGTTCGCGATTGGGGGGGGATAATGGTGAGCCCATGGCTGTACCTTCCTTTTGTAGGTAGAAGCTGTTTTGCCACACGAAGTAACCGGACTTTAGTACGTGGGCAAAGAGGGCCGTAATGTCGGGCAGAAATTTGTTCTGTAGCAGGAGAATTGTGTCATTGATGGGGACATTAGTGAAAAGGGCAGAAATGTCAAAACTGACTAATAAGTCGTCTTCGTCGAGTGTTATGTTTTTGATTATGTTTATAAAGTGTTGTGTGTTTTTTATGTAGGAGGGGGAATGACCTACCAACTCCTTGAGTGTTGCCGCTAATTTCTTGGCTAGGTGGTAATTGGGACTGTCTATTCCTTCCACTATTGGTCGAAGGGGCACATTTTGTTTGTGTATTTTCGGAACCCCATATATTCTGGGAGGGCGGGCATAGTGCGGTTTGAGTTTTTTAACTGTGTCTGGTGGCCAAGAAGTGACGGACTTTAGTAGTTTTTCTGTTTTGTCCTTTTTGTTGGGTTATAATTTACCATTTTATATGTGTTGTTATCGGCTACTAGTTGGTTCATTTGCAGTATGTATGTTGACCTGTCAAGGACAACAGTGGCACTGCCTTTATCAGCTTTCGTTATTATTATGTTTTGTTTGGCTTTTAATGATTTAATTGCTGCGAATTCTGTTTTAGTCAGGTTGTTCTGTATGGTTTTCTTGGTATTTAGGACATTACTGGTTTCTAGTCGTATTTTGTCTGCTATGTTGTTAGGTAGGGATCTGATGCCTCTTTCAATGTGGTAGATAAAATCTAATTTGTTTACCTTTTTAGGCGCTATTGCGTAGTTCAGTCCTTTATTCAGCAGCGTGAGTTCGCCGTTGTTCAGGGTGTGGCTTGATAAGTTAATCACATGGTTCTTGCTTGTCGGTGGTTGGTCGCTCCTTGTCTCCCTTATTTGTTGTTCATTGTTGTTTCTCGGGGAGGAAGTCCTCTGGCCGCCATATTTTGCCGTTGTTTCAACCTGTGGAATTTTTTCTTGAGTTTTTCTTTGTTCTTTTCCAGGGTATGCTTGGCCGAATTGTCAGTAATTCTTTCAAGTGTTTGTAGAATATCTGGGTTAACATAGTTCGATAGTTCTGATTGTAATTCAGAAACTAGATTTTGTGTTGTAGCTAGGTTTTGGCGGGCTGTTTGGATCTGTTCTCTAAGCATTGCTTTTTCTGTGCGGTCATAGATACGGAGTGCCTTAGCGGACGTAAATTTCTTTTTTAGCCTGATGCAGACCGGAATGAGGTTATTGTCTCTGCATCTCGTTAAAAAGGTCAGCCGATTGATCAGGAGAGAAATATGAATCTTTAGCTTACCATAGCGATTGCAGCGCTTGTGGGTATCATTTCCATGGATGATCTGAATCCTTTCTTTTAGACTTGCACGGTGATCCGAATGCATTTTTGGAAATTATGGAGACAACTACCATGTTTGAATAAAAACTTTAATTTACTATTACTAGTTTACTGAGTTCTTTCTCCTTGTTTTTGTATATAATATCTTAAACTAAATATCCCAAAAGGCACAGTATAAATACAAATATTATTAAAAAGGAATTTAATAAACCTTTGTTCAATGATAAAGAGTTGTCTGAAATTGCTGTCCAATGCACCACTTGAAAAATTACGAACCTAATCACACGGGAAATTAATGTTAAGAAACGAGACGAAGTGTCACGACTGCAACATAGTTACACTTTCAGACATATCTGAGTTCTTTCTCCTTGTTTTTGTATATAATATCTTAAACTAAATATCCCAAAAGGCACAGTATAAATACAAATATTAGGGGTACTAAGGGGAGAAATAACTTAAGTATTAGTAAATTTTTTGGTGATATCTCGTGCGTAGATAATAGAAGAACATAGGTAAGCGGAAATTATAAAGTAGAATAAAAATCGTAAAATGGGACACAACATAAATGGCGCAGCCGGCAGGATATAAAGTATAAGAAAGTTAATAGAATAGAATAAGAAGAATAGGTCAAAACAACACATCCTTGCCTTACTCCTCATTTGATGTTAATGGAATCTGTAATAATGTCATCAACTTGAACAGATGCCTTTTGGTTCCAATATAAGTTTTCAATGATCCTGATGTCTTTACCATCTAATCCAATTCTTTTTAATAGTATAATCATTTTTAGCATGTTGGACTTTGTCAAATGCTTTCTCGAAGTTGATGAAGCAAATGAATATTACCTTGTTTTGGTCAATACATTTTTGAAATAAGATCTGAGAACAGAAAAGGGCCTCTCTTGTTCCCAAGCCATTTCTAAAGCCGAATTGGGTATCACTGATGGTGTCTTCACATTTTCTGTATATTCTTTTTTGAATTATTTTCAGAAACATTTTGAGAACGTGACTCATTAGGCTGATCATTCTATAGTCATTACAAGTTTTCGCATTTATTTTTTTAGGTAGCATGATGAAGGTCGACTGTAACCAGTCTTGAGGGATTATGCCTGTATCGTAGATCTTATTAAATAGCTTTACTAATATGTTAATGTTGTCACCTTCTAATAACTTTACTATTTCTGCTGGTATTCTATCTGGTCCTAGAGTTTACCATTTTTAGCTGAGTTTAATGCACATTCTACCTCTGATTTTAGAATGCATGGACCTTCCATATGTTCATAAGTATTTTCTGGGTTCTGTCTGTTATCAGTAAAGAGTTCTTCTATATATTTCACCCATTCTTGTATTTTGTCATCCTTTTTGGTGGGAGGACTAGGGGCCATGCATGGAAGCTGGGCAAGAGCGTGGTTGACAAGGGTGTTAGAGCTAGGTTCTTTACTTGGAGAGAGGTAAATGAGTGGAATAAGCTTCCAGAGTCTGTTGTGGGTGCTACAACCGTGAATGAGTTCAAGGCAAGGTATGATAGATACTGTGTGAATGTTGAATAGTTGTTCTTGACATGATGTTAGGGCCTCCCTCGATGAGTCTGTCGACTCCTTGGAGTTTCCCGGAACAATAATAATAATAATAATAATAATAATAATTTCTCCCTTTTTGTTTCGAAGGATACAGAATTGTTTTTTCTTATATATACCTTTTTAAGGTATATATTGCCGGCAAAGGTTGGTCGATTGGTAGAGCCTCTGCTACTAATGGCTCAGTTAAGTAAGTTTGAGCGTGGTTAGTAGTTGGAAGGGGACAATCGTTCGATGCTGTTGGCACACTCTCCCTCGATGAGTCTTTGGACTCCCTGGAGGTGTCAAATAATAATAATAATAATAATAATAATAATAATAATACCTGAGGTATCTTTCATCTTTTTGTGTAGATTAAAATTGTCATGTTTTTCCTGTAGAAATTCTATTTCTTTACATTTTTCATTCATCCAGATTTCTTTTGCTGTTTTGATCTTGTGTTTAATAATTTTCTGAACCTCTGTATATTTTGTTGGATTATGATTTTTATATGATCTGCGTTGATCCATGAGAGAAAGAATTTCATCAGTCATCCAATCTTTCTTTTTTACTGCTCTATTAGGACATAAGGTATTGGTACATTTCTCTATGAAGATAGATTTCAATTTGTCCCACGATTCATCAACCCTCGTCACTCTTGATTCAGATCTTGACTCAATTTGCTTCTTATCTCTGTTTTTTAATTTTCCCAAATCAAACCTTTTTTGTTGATGTTTCTTAAGCATAGCTTTCAGTCTAAGTTGTAACTCTGCTACCAGTAGGTTATGATCAGAAGCAATATCTGCACTAGGATAGGTTTTTGTACTCTTTATAGAACTTCTAAATCGTTGATTAATTAGTAAGTAATCAATTTGGTTTCTGACTATATTCCCATTATTATCCTGTGGTGATCGCCAAGTATACAA
Source organism: Typopeltis vanoorti (assembly GCF_054136105.1). Classification (NCBI taxonomy): domain Eukaryota; kingdom Metazoa; phylum Arthropoda; class Arachnida; order Uropygi; family Thelyphonidae; genus Typopeltis; species Typopeltis vanoorti. The sequence continues at coordinate 47,430,406 of NC_143557.1, read as the reverse complement.
TCTTCGAGGTGGTAGCTTAAACCATGTGTTTGTGATTATTAGCTCCTCTTCCTGGCAGAATTGAAAAAGACGGTGTCACCTCTCTCATTTCTTGTGCCCAGTCCATGTTCGCCAACTACATCTCCACTTCTACCTTTCCCAACTTTAGCATTGAAATCACCCATGACTATGTTAATATCATGCTTTTTTGTGTTTTTCATTAGTTCTTTTAATTGATCATAAAATTCTTCAATCTCGGTATCACTCTTGTCAGCAGTAGGGGCATAGACCTGTATAAGATTAACATCTAGTGGTTGTGCTTTCAGTTTTAATAACATCATCCTATCTGAGTAAGGGATGAAGCTCAACAGTGACTTATTGATATCTTTGTTTATTATTATTCCAACTCCGTTTTGATGGTTGTTTTCACAACTTCCAGAGTGATACATTGTCATGTCATTGACTTGAGTTTTGCCTGATCCTGGCCACCTAACTTCACTCATTCCTAAAATTCCAATTTCAAGTCTTTTCATTTCTTGGATAGCATTTCTTAGCTTACCTGCTTCATGCAAGGTTCTGACATTCCAGGTTCCTAGTTATACTGAGCGCACCATGTTGAGCCTGGGGATTCTTCGCACCCCTGTCCCATTTAAGAGATGCCGGTAACTTGGGACCATTTGTGTAGATTTGCTCGCCATGGTGGTTAGTCTGGAGAGAGAATAGAGCAGTAGTTTCTCCATTTGCTTTCTGCTCTGCAGTATTACAGACGTACACAATAAACTGTATTGCCATCTGCATTTTTCTAATCACAAGCTTTACCGTCATCATCATGAGACTTCAACCTTGTGTCAGTACTGACAAAGCTGCTTCCCTTTGCCAGAGGATTGAATCCTTTATTTTTCCTTGTAACCCTAGGTAGGGGCCCTAACCGGGTACTGACAGCCGGAGCCAGCTGAGACTGGGTTGTTTATAGAGGTCTGTTCCTCTGAAGATTCTTCCGCACATTTCACTGTTGGGATACAAATCCTCTTCCACTGATTTGTCCGTTGTTCTTCACAGAGGTCCGTTAGCATCCTTGTAGGGAGTGTATCCTATGGAAGGTCCCAGGGAGCACGACGTGGACGTGAATTTGCCTCACTCCCCGGATAAAGGATTAAACTAAATTTATTAGAGTCTAACCAAGCGAAAAATAAACTTTCAACATTATATATTATGCAGTCCTAAAAGTTGTTTTATATTATTATTATTATTATTATTATTATTAAAACAAGACCTCATGGATTCAAAGACTCATCTAGGAGGTCCTTTTATCTCACACACATCTCATCATACCGGGTCTTAAACACATTCAAACTCCTTGCAGACACCACACTCTCAGGCAAGGCATTCCAATCATTCACAACTCTGCACAAAAAAAAACCTGCCTCTCACTCCCCTACTCACACCCTCTTTATACAGTTTCCAGGTATGACCTCTGGTTCTCCCCTGATCTCCCACTATTCTATGTAGAACTTCTCCACCATTGATCCTATAACAACCCCTCACCAACTTGTAGGTCTCTATCATATCTCTCCTCTTCCTTCTCTCCACTAGACTCTGCAAATTACATCATTTCAATCTTTCCTCATACTCGACATTCCAGAGGTCAGAAACTACCTTACTCAGTCGCCTTTGCACCCTTTCCAACATCTCTTCATCCTTCTGAAAACCAGGTGACCAAATCTGGGCACAATAGTCCATGTGTGGCCTAATGAAAGCCTTATACAATGGAACAAGAATCTCCCTACTTCTACACGTCAGTGTCTTCCTCATCATTCCCAGAAGTCTTTGTGTTGTCTCCACAATTTTGGCGATGTGTCCCCTAAATTTTAGATCCTTATCCACTATCACTCCCAGATCTCTTATTTCCTCTACTTCCAACAATATATTCTCACCAAGCATAAATTCTGCATCCCATCTTTGTTTTCCAAATTTTAAAACCTTACATTTTGCAACATTGAACTCGCATCCCCATTTGCTTGCCCAATCACTCAATTTATTCAAGTCTTCTTGCAAGGCCACAACATCTTCACTACTCTTTATGGTTCGTCCCAACTTTGCATCATCTGCAAACAACTGAATATCTCCATCCAAATCTTCGCCAATATCATTAATATACAAGTTAAATAGTAATGGCCCTAAAACAGATCCCTGAGGCACTCCACTAGTGACTTTCCTTTTCCTGGATATTGCACCCCCATACACAACTTGTTGATACCTATCAGATAGCCAGTCTCCAATCCAATGCACTAATCTAATATCCAACCCCATCTGCTCTAGTTTGACTGTCAACTTATCATGAGGTACTCTATCAAAAGCTTTTGCAAAATCCAAGTATATTACTGTGTATCCTTCTCCTCTGTCCAAGGAAGCAGTCACTTTATTGTAATAAGTAAGTAGATTACTAAAACACGACCTCCCTTTAGCAAATCCATGCTGTCCATCAAAGATTATACCATTGTTGTCAACCCAACTCTGGATCCTAGGTCTCACAAGCTTCTCCAACAACTTAACCACAACACCTGACACACAGATAGGCCTATAGTTTGATGCTTGAGTTCGATCACCTCCTTTATGAAGTGGCACAATCTTGCCCTCCTTCCACTCTTTAGGGACTTGACCAAGTGCAAGACTCGTATTAAAAAAATATGTCAAGGCAGGTGTCAACACTCTGGCACATTCCTTCAGAATACGCGGTGATATATTATCAAGTCCCACAGCCTTATTTACATCTAGTTTACTCAACTCCCCAAACACCTCTTGCTCACTTACAGTCAGTCTCTCCTCCCCATCATCAACTGCTCTTAATCTCTCCATGAAGTCACATTCACAAGATTGAAAGATCTTTATGAACTGCTCATTAAGTATCTCCACCACACATTCTGCAACAGCTATCTTTATACCATTTCCTCCAATCAATGTCATCCTTCCATAATCATTCTTTCTTTTTCTAGCTACATATCGAAAGAACTCCCTAGGATTCTTTTTAGCTTCATTAGCTAACTGCTGTTCATACCTCTCTTTAGCTACTCTCACCAACCAAGTCACTCTCCTTGCCTGGTCTTTGTAGAACTCATGAAATTGGTTACTTCCACTTCTCTTATGCTGCCTCCACAATGCCCTTTTTCTCTGTATTGCATGCTTAATCTCTTTATTCATCCATCTCACACCTAACTTATTTAACCTTCTCACCCGTGGTATACATTTAGACATTGCATCCACTAAATATTTTTTGAAAATCCCCCAAGCTGCATTGATCTCTTTTCCAGCTAACTCCTCATTCCATGCTACACCTGCAAGCTGTCTCCTGAGCTCTTCATAATCACCCCCCCTTGTAGTTCCACATATACCCTTTTTTCACAGTGGTCCTTGCACTGCTGGCAACCACCCAAGTAATCACCTCATGGTCACTTTCACCAATTGGTGGATGATTTGATACCTCATTGATAATTACATCCTCCGATGAGATGACCAAATCCAAGACCCTTAATCCTCTTGTGCCCTCTGTTACATACTGTCTGAGGTAGTTATCCCTCAAAAACTCAAGAAACTCATTTTCTTTACTTCCCGTTGCTATCTCTTCATTCCAGTCTATATTGCCATAATTAAAATCACCCATAATGATCACCCTTTTCTTATTTGCTTGGCTTATTTGACTATACATTTCACTATCACCACCATCCACATTACCAGGTCTATAACAACATCCCACCAAGTATTTGATTCTATTCACCTCTATCTCACACCATACTGCCTCAAAACCACTGGCCCCATTTCCCTCTTGCATCTCTACCTTGTATGGACATAACTCTTTCTCTATCATCAATAGCACTCCCCCTCCCTTTTTACCCCTTCTATCCTCACGAAACACATCATACCTTTCCATCTCTATTCCTGTCAGGATGTCATCCTCATCTAACCATGTCTCACTTATTCCGACAATCTCTGGGTGCACAGACGCAATTAGTGCAACCATTTCATCCGCCTTGTTTCTTATACTTCTAGCATTGGTATACAAACACAACAACTCATTTCTGGATCTACAGCTAGTTCCACTGATACCACTCACTCGATGTGATCTCTGCATGCTGGACTGGGGCCATTTCCCTTTCTGCTTCTTCATTCTAGAACCCTTTGCAATTCCATCTGTTTCCTTTTTATCCCTGATCATCCCATTACTTTCCTGCCTACACATTCTCTCACCTCCTCTTGGAGCATCCACCTTTCTCACGCTGTGTATCCCTGTCCATCCTGAGCCTCGCCGTTTCCCTGCTCCTCTTGCACACCCATTCTCTCATTTTCTATACTCATACCACTCACTTCCACATTCATTTCCACTCCTTCAATCTCTCCTGTCTTACTCTCCTGCTCTTCCACATCACTCCCCTCTCGATCTGATTCATTCTCTCTATTCACTTCTCTACCTTCCAGCAGCAGTCTCTCCAAGCGACTCACACCATAACCACTCAAATGCAGTCCATCGCTCCCATACAGCTCACTTCGTCCCTCAAACTCATTCCACACATTAACAAACTGTACTCCCATCTCCTCACACATTTCAGCCAGAATATCATTCATAATCCTTGCTCTCCGCCTCATTTCACCACAATCATACCTAGGCAACACACTGACCACCCTTCCTGTCACACTATTCTCCTTTATCTTTCCAAGCAGTCTCCTGACATTCATTTTGACATGCTCTTTGTTCTCTCTCAAATCATTCGTACCAATTAATACAATTAACTCTTTTGCTCGTTCCCGCCTCATATTCAATGCCTCAATCACTCTACTCATTTTACCGCCTGGAAAACATACCTTGTGCATTTTATCCTCTAGCACACCTTTAATAATGGAGTCGCCATACAATGCCACTCGCTCATCTTTTGTTATCTCTTTCATGCCATCATGATTTATTTTAATAGTTTTGACCTGAATTCTCTTAATTTCATTCCGCATCCATTTCATTTCTTGCTTCATCCAATCCAATTCACCTTCTGAACCTCGCGACACATTCACTCTATCATTAAATCTTTCTAACTTTCTAACTCTGGACCCCCTCTTCTCACTTTCCCTCTCATTCATCCTTCTTTGTTTCCGTACTTTCGGTCCAACATACGTCCAACTTTCACTAGCATTCTTCTCACTTTCACTCTCACATATCTTTCTTTGTTTCCGTACTTTCGGACTAACATGCGTCCAACTTTCGCTATAATTCTTCTCACTTTTACTGTCATTCATCTTTCTTTGGTTCAGTACTTTCGTTCCAACATGCGTCCAACTTTCGCCATCAGTCATTCTTTTTTCACTATCATTCATTCTTTCGATTTTTTTTACTTGCGATTTCTGCACCACGCCATTTCTGCTTTCATTCGTTCTCTCAATTTCGTTTCTTTCCGCCTCACTTTCGTCCCTTTTAACATCCGTTACGGTTGTCAAATCGCTCTTTTTCTTTTCTCCTGATTTTTTAACATTTTTTCGCCTGTCTTTCTCGCCATCCTCTTTCAAACGTGCACTCGCGACACAATCGGTACTAGCACTTTCTGTCATCAACTGCATATTCGCATTCATCAATTCCTCGTTCAGGTCACACTTCGCGCACACCCTTCTTCCATCCGCACTAATCATCCACAAATCATTTATGTAGTCGAAGGAATACATATAACAGACCTCACACTTAACGAACCGAATGAAATCCAAATTAAAATCCTGGAATGACAATGCCGCCGCCATTTTTTTTTTTTTTTTTTTTTTCTCTGCAGGTTACTTATACTTTAAAATAATGCAAAAGAGTCCTGGCCTAAAATAATAAAAAAGACAAATATTTGGAAGTTATGATTTATGTAAAGATTAAAAATTTGCAAATTTTAAAATTAATTTAAGATTAAAGCAATGCCAAATTGTAAGCATAGCAATGAATTTGGAAAGCAAAACAAAACTGAAATATCTAGCCATAATATAAGGACTCAGTCAGAATCTAAAGAAAATCCACCAAAACATTATTTGATTTTAATGAATGAACTATAAAATAGGATGCAGATCCGAAGCAGGCAACATCTTCGCATTGCACTATAGCTATAGCTGAAATGATTGAATTGCATAACAGGCCATACTGCAATTGTTCTAAAAAGAAATTGCAAGGTTAATGAATAAACTTGTTTAGCAAAATAAAAGTTTATTTTGGTACCAGATGCCAGTATTCATTGAACAAGTTTTTCCCAGAAAGGAAAATATTCATGAAGAAATCAAATATAAGCTTCTTCCAAAAATGGCAAACATTTTCTTTATCTAAATCATAATTTAATATGAATTCCTTTTGATTAATGAATCCATAATTATTCTCTATATTTCAAAATTTAAAATAAAACTTCTGTTAATATTTTTATCTTATTTGAAGAAGTAAGTGTGATATTTGTTCTGATTTTTATGCTGCATTTATTTATTTATTTGTTTGTTTGTTTATTTAAATAAACGTTCCCTATACAATTTAATGACAGTTTTTTTTAAAATTAAAATGGCTAATTTTATGAATTGATTCAACCATATTTTATAGCCACATGTAGAAAGAAAGTTACTTTCAAAAAATTACCAGAGCCCTGCTGGTCTGGTTGGCCGAGTGGTTAGCGTATCCACTCGCCAGCCAAAAGGCTGTGGGTTCGAACCCTGCTATGCACATGGATGTTTGTGATTGTCTGTAAAAAATACTAGTGGTGGTGGACAGTAGATGATGATGATGGTAGTTGAGCTTCGTTGTAGTTGGTGGATTGAGTGGTGAAGACAGGGAGTTGTAGAGTAGGTGCCCTCCCTCGATGAGTCTCTGGACTCCCTGGGAGTGTCACATAATAATAACATCCAGCATCAAAATTAACTCATTGGCTAGCACTATTTAAGGATGTGAACTCAGCACAGGAGCCCATACATTTGCTTTTTATGCATTATTTATTTTATTAGTGCATTTCACAGGGCTGATATTTGTTACACACTGTTCGATCTCATCAATGACCACAAAAAAAAAACTTAAAATAGCAACAACACTGTGCTAAATATTGAACAGCAATCCTATGTCAAAAAGTTCATATAACTCTAACAGGTGTATAATCAAAAATTGAAGAGTAGAGCAATGAGATTTAATTTAAATTAAATATGATAAAAAAAAAGAGCACCATGAATCTATTTATATTTTATAGCCAAACATTGATAGTAACTTAAGACTTGAAAATTTACCAGAAAACTTATGGAAAAGTTGTTTTCATAATAATAATCTTAATAAACAGAAACAAGGGATATTACAGATTCATGCTTAATTTCATTAATTATTTCATTTTTCTGTGTGCATTATAAAGGAATAGTTTTTATGACATGACTAAGAGCTCTAAGTAGCAGGATGACAAAATTCACTTATCAGACACATGATGGCACTACTTTAGCACATTCTGGGATTGGAGTGGGAGGGTTCTATTATTTGGAAAACTCAACTATCCAAAGATGCCATTTCCCAATCTATTTGGATAATATTTATTGTATTATAAAGTAATATTCAAGTAATATTTATTGTAATTATAAAGAAAAAAATGTTTTGGACCCATAATTTCAAAAAAGTTAAAAATGGAAAAAAGGGTGCCACAAATGAAATCAAATTAAGGATGTTATAAAAAGAGATCAGGAGCACATATTAATGGTGGAAATGTGGTGGAAAGACAAATGTTGGTGGTTATTCGTAAATGCCTCACAGTATAAACACAACACCAAAGGAACAAAATGAATAACTAATTTATTAAACTTAATAATATTTCACTGGTTTTCCAATCAGCATTAGTGAGCACACATTACAACTGTGATAAGCATACAGCACTCAAATTATTGTAGAAACAATTAAAATTGTAACTAAAAAAGAACTAATGTCCTAACAACGTACCCTCCAGGAAGTGGATAGCAACACAGTTAATTTGGAGAAGTAAGACAATGTGGTCTCAGAAAGGCTGTCCCCCCCCCCCCACGTTTGGCAATTAATGCAGCCACAGACTTTGAGGTTAGGGGAGTGCTTCATAGCTGATGCTGATTCTAAAACAGTCTTGAAACCTACCAACCAAGTTGTGTTCCACCATTAAATCTTGTGTGAGGAGAATCCAAGGTATGGTCTGCCAGTCCTGAATGCCATATAGATGACTGCAAATTTACAAATATACTGCATGCCCTTCCCATTCCTTCTGCAACCAACACATTAGATCACAATCCTTTCTTTTAGTGTTACACAGTGATCAGCATTCATTTCAGACAAATTATGGAGATTACAACCCATAGACAGTTGTAGGTGTCCTCCTGTGATGAGTCTTCGGACTCCTTGGAGGTATCAATAATAATAATAATAATAATAATATTAGAAATAATTATTTTAATTTTCCGACATTTCGACCTTTATATTATGATCACCATCATCTGGAGTATATACACGCAAACATATATAGATACACACAGAGACAAGCTATATTACATTTCACACAGGATGAAAAAGAGACAATGATTTGATCAGCGGTTATTCCACTGGCCTAACCTCTGATGAAAAAAAAAAAAATAAAATAAAATATATATATATATATAATAACTACATCAAATGACAACATCAGATAGCAATTTCAAATAGATAGTTTTATTAAGGTAAATGTGATGTCCTAATTTAACATGAAAGTTGTTATATTAGAGTTAAGATCCTGGATTACCTATAGTCCTAAATTTATAATTGACTCTTAGGCAGAAAGGTTATGCAAGTAGAATATGTGCCTTCCATATTCTTTGGATTTTTAGACCATCATTATTGTTAAGATTAAGTGGTTGATAAGAATTTCACAGGCCTCCTTAAATTTACGTTCATACCACGTTTGGTGCGATGTAAACTATAGGTGTCTTTCCAGTCAATTCTATGTAAAGCATGTTCCGTTTATGTTCCTTTTTTTGGATAGGAATTGTGCATACTGTTTCCTCTATATAAGGCAAATTGCAGGTGCAATGAATACGGTATACTCTATAATAAATTTAGTTTAATCCTTTATCCAAGTGTGAGCAAACAAAGCACCTGAAAATATCTTTAGGACTGTAACAAGGTGGTGCAACTGTTGGCAACTCGGAGCAAACGTGGACCAAGCTCTCATCACTCCTTGTCTCAGTATCTCCAACCATCTTCAGGACTGTAACACAGTCCTGAAGATATTTTCAGGCACAAACTTTGTTTGCTCACACTTGGATAAAGGATTAAACTAAATTTATTATAGTCTAACCAAGTGCAAAATAAACTTCCAATATCTTTCTCTAAATCCAGAGTAATTTAATAATAAGGTGGTACACTGGTTGGCAACTCATACAGGTAAATATGACCTCTCTATTGCTTCTGCCTTAGTGTCACCACCTATGGGTCTGCCTCCCACTGACGAGACCTCAATAAAGGTCGAAACTGGTCTGGGTAGTGGCCCTTCCCTCAATGCATAGCATTATACATGTCCACAAGGACATGTGCTTTGCATAGTGGGAGATACTGAGACAAGGAGTGATGAGAGCTTGGTCCACCTTTGCTCCGAATTGCCAACATTCGCACCACCTTGCTACAGTCCTGAAGATATTTTCAGGCGCAAACTTTGTTTCCTTCACTTGGATAAAGGATTAAACTAAATTTATTATAGTCTAATCAAGCGCAAAATAAAGTTCCAACGGTATAATCTAGGATGGGCCAGCAGAGGAAGTGGATCCTTAGATGAGTTGGGTAATTTTTTTAGTTTTGCAGGAGGTTTAAAGGTTGCATTTCTGTAGAACTCTGTTTATTTTATCTGATATCCCTTTAATGGATGGAATGGTTAAAGTTTTATTGTATTCTAGTTTATTTTTGTTTTTAGGTGAGGTTTTGAGAAGAATTTTGTTGATAGTATTTTTGTAGCCATTTTTTAGGAAGGTATTGCTGATAATTTTTAATTCATCTTTAAGTGCTTGTTCATTGGAGAAAAATCATCAAAGCCCTGTTTTTTAGTGTGTTAATGACACCTAGTTTTGTGTTGGGTGGTGGTGGTGGTAGGAGCTTATATGTATATATTGGCCAGCAGAGCCGGCGCTAGAGTCTTTGGCGCCCGCATGCAATTTCTATCTAAGCACCCCTGTAACGATCCAGGAGAGTGCGGTTCTTTTATGATAATAAAAATTTTAATTAGTTGAAATTTCTTAAATAAATTTTGACGGAACAGCCACACGTTGGTTCACTAAATGTAACGAACCAGGGGTGTTGGCTAGGCAGGATAATCATTAAAAACCAGAATATTCAAAAAATTCTCAAAAGTCAAAGCAAATTTTGATAAAGCCACTTCACTTTAATCGTTGAATATAATGCTACAGGGATTATAGCCTTCTCACCGACCCGAATCGCTAACAAAATTAAAATGAATTTTAATTAAAGTTAAAATATATTTGAACTAAAGTTTAAAAAATTCTTGCATTTTACAAGTTACAAAAATTCTTAGTAACTTGTAAAAATTTTTTAATAATTTTTATAAGTGGAACTATCTTTTAGAAAAATAAAAGAAACTCAAAATAGATAAGAAAATAAGAAAAGAATAATTCAGAAATAATTAGAACATTTAATATAAGTATTCAAAAAATGACATCTTTACAGATTAACAGAAAATAAATTAAATTACATAAATATACTTGAATTTTTTTAAATTAAAATTTCAAGGTTTTTGATTTCATATTCACAAAATTAGAAACAATGGTCTTAACGTTTAATTCCACACATATATCATTTTCTATACTATTAACGCCAAACTAACCAGCCTTTTTTGTGACATACTTGTTCTTAAGTAGGTTTTAATCAATTTCAACTTGGAAAAGGAACATTCACCACTTGCTACACTAACAGGTAAGGTTAATAGTATTCTTAAAGCAATTGAAAAGTTAGGGAAAGATAAATTATTGGACATGATAAAATTAAGAATACCGAAAGGGCTTTTCAATATTTAAATTATCCTTCCGAAAAATATCCCGGAAAGCACATAACTCGTCATATAGTTCTATTGCATTTACGTCTTTATTGTCGCAGTCCTTCAAGAGAAAATCTAAATCGTCACAATTTTTTCGTAAATCTTCGTTATTAATTTGTAGTAATCTATACAAGAAATTGAAATTATCATAATTTGTTTTTAGTTGTTCAAAACGTTCTATTAACAAACACATTGCAATCTATAAGTGTATAAAACACATTCACTCTAAATTTATCTTTGGGGGGGGGGGGGGTGGGGGGGGGGGGGGGTGGGGGGGGGGGGGGGTGGGGGGGGGGGGGGGTGGGGGGGGGGGGGGGTGGGGGGGGGGGGGGGTGGGGGGGGGGGGGGGTGGGGGGGGGGGGGGGTGGGGGGGGGGGGGGGTGGGGGGGGGGGGGGGTGGGGGGGGGGGGGGGTGGGGGGGGGGGGGGGTGGGGGGGGGGGGGGGTGGGGGGGGGGGGGGGTGGGGGGGGGGGGGGGTGGGGGGGGGGGGGGGTGGGGGGGGGGGGGGGTGGGGGGGGGGGGGGGTGGGGGGGGGGGGGGGTGGGGGGGGGGGGGGGTGGGGGGGGGGGGGGGTGGGGGGGGGGGGGGGTGGGGGGGGGGGGGGGTGGGGGGGGGGGGGGGTGGGGGGGGGGGGGGGTGGGGGGGGGGGGGGGTGGGGGGGGGGGGGGGTGGGGGGGGGGGGGGGTGGGGGGGGGGGGGGGTGGGGGGGGGGGGGGGTGGGGGGGGGGGGGGGTGGGGATTCATTCAGCAACACTCTTTCCAGTCTCCGCACACCAAGTCCATTCAAATGCAGGCCATCCATCTTGTATAAGTCCTTTCGCCCTTCAAACTCAGTCCACATGTCCACGAATTCCATACCACACCGTCTGCATAACCTGAGCATAATGTCATTTGCGATTATGGCCCTCCTTCTAAACTCCTCTCTGTCATACCGCGGCAACAGACTAACCATTCTAACTCTGTCACTCTTTTCTTTCGCTACCTTTAACAATACTTTCAAGTCCTCTCTCATAAAAAATTTATCACCTTTCAATTCATTCGTACCTGCCACAATTATTAGTTCTTTCACCCTCTGTTTTTGCACTCTAATACTCTCACTTACATCCTTAAATTTCGCACCCGGTAAGTACAATTTAGTTACACTGCCATCTATCACCCCTCTTAATAACGAGTCACCATACAACACTCTTTCCTTCATTTCAGAAGGTCTCTCATTCTTGCACTGTTTTTTTACGTTAGCCGAATCACTCTGGAAAGAGTTTTGCAGGTGCTCTAATTGCCGCTGCGCATTTTGTATCACTGCGCGCAACCTAGCGATCTCACTTCCTACAAATAATTCCTCATTATTTTTATCATTTAAACCATTTTCTCTCTCAGTACGGTTGCTTTCACTCTTTCTTAGATCACCGCTCTCATTGCCATCTTGTACATCACAATTCTCTATCAAGCCACTATTTTCACTCACATTCTGGCAATTCTGGCTTTCTTCAACCATAACTATCTCACTACCTGAAACACACTTCAACTCCTCACTTTGCTTACACTTTCTGCACATTCTCCCACCACTGTCACTTTCAATCCAAATTCCAGCCTCATTCGGGAATGCATACATTCCACACACATCACGTTGGACAAACTCTCTCACATTATAGTTTTTGTACAATTGCGTCGTATTTTTGGACGCCATTATCTTACATCGCATTGGCGCCATATTCAAATCTATGAAACGTAACGTTATATAATAAATTAAATTATATACACAACAAGCTACCAAAATTAGGCAACATTACGTTATGATTTTAACCTATATTCTAATTTTTACTCAAAATTGTACTTAGCTTTCGGGAGCTCTCTGAAAACACAACTTAACAATAATGATGGTCCAAAAATCCCAAGAATATGGAAATCACATATTTTACCCGCATAACTTTATTGTCTAAGAGTCAATTATAAATTAGGACTATAGGTAATCCAGGATCTTAACTCTAATATAACAACACTCATGTTAAATAAGGATATCGCTTTTGCTGTAATAAAACTATCTATATGAAAATGTTCTCTGATGTTGTCATAAGTAGAATATAGCTTTGATGTAGTTATTTTGTTATTTATATATATATATATATATATATATATATATATCTATTCTATATATATAAAAAGATAAGCCAAAATTTAAAACATTTTTATGTCACGTTTTTTTGTCTCCTCATTGTTCTGAAACGTCCAACAATGTGTTTGCCTTCATGAGACAAACACATTGTTGTCTCATGTCTTGAGTCATTCAGAATTGAAGGAGAACTGGCTTACCAGCCTGGAACTCGGGGGGGGGGCTCTTTCCCCCAGTATATATATATATATATATATATATGCGTGTTCATGTTTTTTGACTGACTGAAACCGAGAAAACAGACAACAAGTTAATTTAATGAGGCACACAACATGTTTCATCAAAAATGACTTCTTCAAGTGTGGGAACACTTAAAGCAAATAAAAAAATCATAAAAACACTGTACCATTAAATTAACAGACTTGTAAACTGAAGTTAAGTTTGAATTGTCGTTATAGTCCGTGCTATAGTTCTATTGTTGTTCATATGCCAGCGTGTGAGTTCCCACGTATGCCAGTATCTAATGACAGAACTATGCGAGTCAGGTAGACTATAACTGAGGTTGCTGTTGATGTGAGAAGAGGCTAAGATAATTTCTTTGGATTCAACTATGCAACGTTCCAGTTCATCATGACAAATATAAACGTTTGATGTTGCATTCCAATCTATTTTGTGTTGGCGACCTTCATCATTTGTGTTCACTGAAAATAAGAAGTGACTTGAGAGTGCGATTGCTCTGATTCTATTGTATGAAATGTCTCTCTGATGCTCCTCTAGCCATAGGACGATTGACTTCTTAGTCTGGCCAAAAATTTTAATATTAAATTTTTTCAAAATTTTTCCTAGTTTCGGGGAGAGCGAGCTAACGTAAGGTAAAGAAATATATCCCTTGGGATTGTTAGGAATCTCTGTGTTTTTTCCGAGGGCGCTGGTATAGTTGTCTCTTGATGTTTATGTATGTGTTGATTTCCTGAAGATTGAGATTTTTAAAGAATCAGACATCTTAGTAAGTTTCATGTCAAGAAATGAAAGCGAACCATTTTCTTCAATCTCGATGGTAAATCTTATGTCTTGGTGAAAGTTGTTTAAATGATTTAGAAAGATGTAAAGATTCTCTACACCATGCTCCCAAATAAGGAATATATCGTCCACATAGCAGAGCCATGTTCTAGGTTTTAATGTTGCTTTAGAGATGGATTTTTCCTTAAAGTCCTCGAAGAAAATGCTGGCCATTATTGGAAACAGGGGGCTGCCCACAGCTAGTCCTTTATTCTGTTTATAAATTTTCTCTTCAAACTTGAAATAGCCCGAATTAATACAGTGTGAGAGAAGAGCAAAAAACTTTTTAGAGATCTTGTTTTTTAAAATGTTGAGAACATCTTGCGTTGAAACATTTGTAAAAAGTGCTACAACATCAAAGCATGCCATATTATCAGAATTCTTGAGATTTATATCTTTAATTCGAGGTATTTCAAGCTTGAAGAAAAAATTTATAAACAGAATATTGCAACATGAAACGTTTATATTTTTCACGATGAAGTGGAACGTCGCATAGTTGAATCCAAAGAAATAATCTTAGACTCTTCTCACATCAACAGCAACCTCAGTTATATTCTACCTGACTCGCATAGTTCTGCCATTAGATACTGGCATACGCATGAACTCACACGCTCGCATATGAACAACAATAGAACTATAGCACGGATTATAATGACAATTCAAACTTAACTTCAGTTTACAAGTCTGTTATTATAATAGTACAGTGTTTTCATGGTTTTTTTCATTTGCTTTAAGTGTTGCCACACCTGAAGAAGTCATTTTTGATGAAACGTTGTATGCCTCATTAAATTAACTTGACTGTTTTCTCGGTTTCAGTCAGTCAAAAAACGTGAACATATCTATTCATTGAG
Source organism: Typopeltis vanoorti (assembly GCF_054136105.1). Taxonomy (NCBI): domain Eukaryota; kingdom Metazoa; phylum Arthropoda; class Arachnida; order Uropygi; family Thelyphonidae; genus Typopeltis; species Typopeltis vanoorti. The sequence continues at coordinate 47,415,356 of NC_143557.1, read as the reverse complement.
TAAATATAACTGATGATCATATATATATATATATATATATATATATGTTATGCTGGCCTGGTTGGCCGAATAGTTAATATATCTACTTTCCAGCCAAACGGCTGCAGGCTCGAATCCCACGGGGGGCATGTATGTTTGTGATTGTCTTTGAAAATACTAGTGATGGTAGTGGGCAGAAGGTGGTGTTGGTGCAGTTGTGGTTCATTGTAGTAGGTGTATTGAGTGGTGGAGACAGAGATTTGTACAGTAGGTGCCTTCCCTTGACAAGTCTTTGGACTCCCTGGAGGTGTCACATAATAATAATAATAATAATAATAATATATATATATATATATATATTATTTTCTCAACCACTTAAACAACCTCCAACAGGATATCAAATTGACCATGGAGATTGAAGAAAATAGTTCCCTCTGTTTCCTAGATGTTAAACTCACTAAGATGCCTGAATCAATAAAAGTCTCTATATTTAGAAAGCCAACACACACGGACAGATATTTGCATATGTCCTCACATCACCATCGAGCGCAAAAGTTGGGTATTATATCAACTCTTGCGAATCGTGCAAGATCTGTACTGTCAGATGAAGAAGAACTAAAAAAAGAACTACAACATCTGAAATGGACCTTTAAAAGCAATGGCTACTCTTTAAAAAGTATCAACAAACAATTATCCCACTGTCAACGTAGCAACATAGAGACACAGGACAACTCCAACGGTTATATCTCCTTGCCATATATCAGCACACTATCCAAGATCTGTACTGTCAGATGAAGAAGAAGAACTAAAAAAAGAACTACAACATCTGAAATGGACCTTTAAAAGCAATGGCTACTCTTTAAAAAGTATCAACAAACAATTATCCCACTGTCAACGTAGTAACATAGAGACACAGGACAACTCCAACGGTTATATCTCCTTGCCATATATCAGCACACTATCCAAGATCTGTACTGTCAGATGAAGAAGAAGAACTAAAAAAAGAACTACAACATCTGAAATGGACCTTTAAAAGCAATGGCTACTCTTTAAAAAGTATCAACAAACAATTATCCCACTGTCAACGTAGCAACATAGAGACACAGGACAACTCCAACGGTTATATCTCCTTGCCATATATCAGCACACTATCCAAAAAACTGAGTAGAATCTTAAAGAAATTTAACATACAAACGTGCTTCTCGACTCTTCCAAAAATAAGATCAAGTTTCAGCAACTACAAACAATCTCACAACCTTCTACAATTCTCAGGTGTATACAAAGTCACATGTGAGTGCGGAAAACCTTACTATGGTCAAACGGAGAAATCTATCCTCCTACGTCTCGAGAAACACCAGAGAGACATTGCTTACAAGAGAACCAGAGCTACTGCCCTATCAGGCCATGTCCTCTTTTCAATAAACACGAACAACGAAAGCCGCCAACATGAAGTGAATTGGACAACAACTTCAAACCTACACATTTCCCATGATGAGGTAGAACGCTGCATTGTCGAGTCAAAAGAAATCACCTTGGACCCTCTTCATATGAACAATAATCTCAGCTATAATTTGCCTGACTCTTTCAGCTCTACTATCAGATACTGGAGATCGCATGGTTCCACACACGTACAAGTGTACAACAATAGAACTTTAACACGGACTTAGCTCAAGTTCATAATAACTGTAATTTACAGTCGAATATTATAGCTTTAGAGTGTCTCAATGTTTTTTTCAGTGTCTTTTAATAGCTTTCTATGTTCTTAACACCTGATGAAGTGAATCCCGACGAAACATGTTGTGTTTTCAAATAAATCTCAATTTGATATAATTCTCAGATTTTTAGTCAGTTTATATTAAAATGAATATATATATATATCAGGCCATGTCCTGTTTTCAATAAACACAAATATCGAAAGCCGCCAACATGAAGTAAATTGGACAACAACTTCAAACTTGCACATTTGCCATGATGAGATAGAACACTGCATTGGCGAGTCAAAAGAAATTACCTTGGATCCCTCTTCATATGAACAATAATCTCAGCTATAATTTGCCTGACTCTTTCAGCTCTACTATCAGATACTGGCAATCTCGTGGATCCACATGCGCACAGGTGTACAACAATAGAACTTTAACACGGACTATAGCTCAAATTCATAATAACTGTAATTTACAGTCGAATTTATAGCTTTATAATTTTATAGACTTAGAGTGTCTCAATGTTTTTTGCTTTTTCAGTGTCTTTTAATAGCTTTCTATGTTCTTAACGCCTGATGAAGTCGATCCCGACGAAACATGTTGCGTATCCAATAAATCTCAATTTGTTATAATTCTCGGATTTTTAGTCAGTTTATATAAAAAATGAATATATATATATATATATATATATATATATATAGTGTGTGTGTGTGTGTGTATTCCAGATGATGACCTTAATATGAAGGTCGAAACATCGGGAAATTAAAATAATTATTTCTAACACAGTTGTAGTCTCCATAATTTGTCTGAAATGGACATAAGATCACAGCCAAATTATTCCCATCCTATATATTCAGGATACATCTAAAAAAACAGCTAAAGTTTCCTGCAAGTACAGTATGATCCACATGCTGCCACTTTCAAAAAACACATTTGACTACATGTAAAGACTTAAGTGCTGGCAGAGGCTTCATGCAGTAAACAGCACTGGGAAAGGATTCAAAAAGCACTGTTTAATTTTTCCAAAATTTCATGTCAGCCACAAAAACATCTTCAAGGAGTACAGAATAAACTTTAAACACACAGACAAAGCTCATGAAAGAAAAAAAAGACTAGAGTCCTGATTTGGTAAGGCACCTTCTAAGAGTATCCACTAAGAGTATCAACTGTAATCTGAGATCTCAGAGGATTAATAATTTCTATATTTTGGGAAATTATACAAGTTTATATTTATTCAGATTAGGCTGGTTTCTGAGAGCAACTGCAGATCCTAAAAAAAATCTTTCACTTCTAAACTTGCCATTATGGAATATGGTCTGCTAGACCTGAGTGACCATAATCACACAGGTGGTGACTGATCTTGTCTGTCCATAGTAGGCCAACTTGTAGGAACATGGAACTCTATGCCAGGAACTGAGAGAGGAAGGAGTTGGTCCTTAGGAGAACAGATGAGAATAGCCAGTTTCAAGTGAGGCTTGAATGCTATACAGAAGTTTTTTTTTTTTTTTTAAACTGGCTATTTTTTTCCAAAGTGATTTAGGTATAGGAAGTGGTAATAGCATTACTAAAATTCTTCTGATGAGGTCTTGGATTGGGGAAGGATTAATGATTATCATCATTATGATTATTTTATTTTGCAGGAATTGTAGCCATCAGGTAGAATGGTGTGGCATATATGGTGAAGTTCTGCTACAAGACAAGCTTCATTATAACACATATTGTAGGCTGGCTGTATTGGTTAGAGTTTTTTTATGATAACATGTGTTGAATGGGGGGGGGGGGAGTTTGTGAACATATCTGTCTGTGTGAGTGGGTTTCTGTATATTGTGAAAGACAGGTTAACATTAAAAAGGCATTAAAGGGATAAAAATCCTATGTTGTTATATAGCCAGTAAGTGAAACTCAAGATCGAGAACTACGATCTATGAGTTTCAATGCCGAAAAACTATCGGCGAAGGCAATTCGAAGCAAAGGTGGAGCAAGTTCCCTCACTATTCTTGATATTCTCTCATAATGTAAAACACAGCTCCTAAGAGATGTAATACTGTCATTACATTATGAGGAGAGGTCACTACCCAGACCGGTTTCAACCTTTTTTGAGGTCTCATCAGTGAGTAGGTAGACCTGGAAGATATCAAAGCTTAGTGAAAAGAACTTACATACTTTCACTATACGAATGCCATAAAGGTGTGCTTATATTTTGTAATTAAAATGAAAAGCCAAATGGCTAGTTTTCTGGCAATTTATAACAACATAGGATTTTTATCCCTTTAATATCTATTGAATTGCCAGAAAACTAGCCATTTGGCTTTTCATTTTAATTACAAAATATAAGCACACCTTTATGGCATTGGTATAGTGAAGGTATGTAAGTTCTTTTCACTAAGCTTTGATATCTTCCAGGTCTACCTACTCACTGATGAGACCTCAAAAAAAGGTTGAAACCAGTCTGGGTAGTGACCTCTCCTCATAATGTAATGACAGTATTACATCTCCTAGGAGCTGTGTTTTACATTATGAGAGAATATCAAGAATAGTGAGGGAACTTGCTCCACCTTTGCTTCGAATTGCCTTTGCCGATAGTTTTTCAGCATTGAAACTCATAGATCGTAGTTCTCGATCTTGAGTTTCACTTACTGGCTATATAACAACATAGGATTTTTATCCCTTTAATATCTATTAAATTGCCAGAAAACTAGCCGTTTGGCTTTTCATTTTAATTAAAAAGGCATGTTGCTAAGGTGACTAGAAAGGCTAGACTATTCTTATAAATTAAAGATGTCAAGAAATTATATTCTTGGTTTCATCCTTTATCCAAGTGTAAGCAAACAAAGTTTGTGCATAAAGTCTCTTCACGAGAGGCCTGTTAGCTAACGTTGGGCTTGCCATCACTAACATTCTCTTTCTAGCTTCACCTCCCAAAAAGTAATTATTCATCTTGCCAACTCAGCACCCTCAGGAAGCTACAAAAAAAAAAAAAGATAATAGTATAATCATCACCAGAGTAGATAAGGATAACACCATGGTAACCTTTAACACAAGTCAATACAAGTGAAAAATGGACATCATTCTTAGAGACTGATCTACTTATATTACATTAGATTATGTTCCCACTAAATCTTGGATGAAGTCATTAAAAGTTTACTCAAAAAAGCAGTATCATCTCAGGTTTGCAAAATTATAAAAACTTAAGCCCTTCAGTTCTTGCACCCCTTTCCCCAAGACATATAGAAGATGATACTGATTCACCCTGCTATAAATGTTCCAAACAATTAGTTAAATTCTCCATCACCCACTGTCATAGCATGTCTTACATAAAAAAACAATTCTAACAATTTTAAAACTTCCATCTAAAATGTAATTGCAAATAATTCTAATATATTGGTCAGCTCTGACATCACATTGCTGTTTACCAATATTTCTTTAAATCACACCTTTACATTAAAAAATGTTTTTCCCTCTTGATATTACAGATCTCTTTTCCTTTGCCATTCATTCTTCTCTTGGAAGAACAAAATACACCAACAGATAGAGGATACTGCTATGGATTCTCTTCTCTCTTCCCCACCAACCTGCCAACTTTTTTAATTATGATTCTGAAATGTCTCCTCTCAAGGTGTCAATGCAGAGAAACCATAATTACCAGGGTGGATGGTAAAGGGGTGGCTCTTGTGGGAATAGGTGCTTGAGAGAAGGGGGAATACTCAGGTAATGCTCAGTGCAGTGGAGTTTGGAGGAGATAATAATAGGTATAGAAACAGTGTTATTTTTATGCTTTTTTACTAATGCACTGGCTTAGGAGAATGGATGAAGAATGAATCTTGCATATCCTGGAGTGTATTAATTTCCTTGTGCCTGAAGGTTAGCCAACTCACTGTACTTGAAGAACACAAAAACTACATCCATTATCATCTATATGGAAATCAGGACTGGTAGACAGTACTTTGCATATATCTTCACACAGAATTAATCCCAAATCACTGATGTGGATGAAATACTCAGAGCACCTTAGGATTTTTGTGGATCAAAACCTTATTGGCATTCTGCCTTTTATCATGTAATAACCCTTCTCTGCTGTTAGTCCTTTAATGGCAATTGTATTGCTATTAGCGGATTAACTGTCATGGAGTGAACTTGTGTCACTTGAGTTTACTTGCATGTACTGTGTTACTTGGAATTTTCTTCCTTGTCCTTCGAAATTTGTTTCTTCCCAAAGATAAAAATGAATTTGACATGTTTGAAAATAAACAATCGATCCTGTAATCACAACAGATTCTTCTCTCCAGTGAAATTATTTAATGGTAGTATTAAATTTGCACTCTTTTATTCTTCAAATCAGTGCAATGGACAAAAGATTTATGTTCTTTCATTTACTGTAGATATTATTTTTGCATAATTTTCAAATGCTTGCTTTGAAAAGCATCATGTTAAAGATTTGTGTGTTTTAAAAGTCACATTTATTAAAATAAATATGAGCTTTTGTTTTCTTTCCTTGGAAAATACCATCATATGGATCATCACACTTATGTTTTAGAAATGAATATTTCTGCTTTTATGAACAACAAATGACGTTACGATTGCGAGTTATTGTTATATAAAAAAACGTATATCCAGTGATAATTCAGCAGGAACAATGCACCTGCTCACACTACTCATGAAACCCAACAGACAATACACAAGGACCACTACCCAGATCAGTTTCAACCTTTATTGAGGTCTCATCAGTAGGAGCCAGCCCCTAAAGTGATACCAAGGTCGAAGTAATACAGAAGTCATATTTCCAGGCATTATTGGAACACTAGAGTGTGACACCAATGTAACAAAGGTTACTTTCATGGATTAGAATGCCATTGCAAAAGTTTGTTCTTCGTTTTCTATGAGCCTTGCAGTTATTTAGGTAGAAAGCTGAAAAATAAGTTTATCTGGGGTTAGGAGATAATCCCTGGTGTTCAAAGTAATTTTGCAGTAAGCTAGGATGACCAGATGTCCCTTTTTTAATGGGATTGTCTCCTTTTTATTAATCACATTTTTGAATTTGTGGCATGACTTCATTCTTGTATGTTCAAATATGGAAAGGATAATGTTTCTGCTGGTGAAATCTGATAGATTGAGATCAAAAACATGCATGCTATGATGATTATCAATCATTATGAATCCACTCTCTCTGCAACAGGACAAAAATTCTGCATCCAGGCAGTAGCAAGCTTACTTTGTTTACCACACCATTGTTTGTGCTTCTTATGCCGGTCTGTTAGTAATTATGAAAGTTAAAGCAAGTATATATTATGAGTGGTGATATTTCATCCAGATTTTATCATGCCAAAAAGAAAGTGTAGTTTCACTCGGGATTTAAAAGAAGAATATCCCTTCTTGAAAGACGAAGAAACAACAAACAAGTTGCAATGTACTGTGTTGTTCAGTTTTTTTCAATTGAACATGGTGGCCGTTCTGATACAAAACAGCATTTGACGAAGCAAAAACATAAATAGGCAGCAGCTGGTCATCACAGTTCAAGTCAAGATGTTACATCATTTTTCACGAAAAATTCGAAATGGAAATTAACTGATGAAAGTAAATTTCTTGAAGCTCAAGAACGTTTATTTGTGTTTCATGAAGCGAAACATAACCTTTTTTTCAATGGACTGCACCTCTGCAATAGGGAGAAATTTATTTCAAAAGAAATTTACATGTGGGCGAACAAAGTGCCAATCAATTTTCGTGAATGTCCTGGAACCTTATGCAATGCAAGAAATAGCAATTGAATTGAAAGAAGCCAAATATGTGTCAATTATGGGAGACACATCAAACCACAGAGATTTGAAGTTGGTGCCTGTCCTTGTTAGGTACTTCATCCCGAATAAAGGTATTCAGGTTAAAGTGATAGATTTCCAGAACATAACAAGAGAAACAGCAAAGTGGCTTGCAAATCATATATTGGATATATTGCAGAAACAGCAGCTGACTGAGAAAATTATTGCATTTTCTGTAGATAACTGCAACAACAACTTCGGTGGATACAAACGAGGTGATTCCAACAATGTATTTTCAAGACTCAACAAAGGGTTAAAAATGAACATTAATGGTATTGGCTGTGCTGCTCATGTTGTCCATAATGGTGTAAGACAAGTGGTGTAAAGAAATATTTCAGTATTTCCACATTTACACCATGAGAGTAGAGGAATTGAAGAATTTCTGTGCATTTACAGAAATTGAATAGAAGCATGCTCTCGATCATTGGTCTTCAAAGTGTGGTACGCATACCCCCCTGGGGTACACGAGTCAATACGTGGGGGTACGTCAAAAAAGTTTTATATTGATAGGAAAAAAATTAAGTAATTAATTAAAGATAAAGAATATTACTTTCTTTCATCAATTAAACATATATCTAATATAGACAAAGATGTTATAAAGATCCTGTAAACATAAATTTGCGAGTAGCGCACATTGGGCGACTGCACACATAATCGTCCGCAGCAAAGCTGTCATGTTTTTTAAAACTAGGGAGTAAATCTCTTACTTCTTATCATTGCCATTGTTTGTAGAGCATCCTAGTGTTGACAAGCCCAACTACAGAAGGAAAATTGCTTAGTTATCCTGCTATCTACAGATGACACCACAGTTGTATTAATTATTTGACTATTAGTAGTAAGTTTAACGATTTTTAGTATATATTGTTTCTGTGCAATTCCAACACCTTTTTGTGCTTACTTTTACGTTTACACTAGAAATAGTGAATTAATATTATCAAAATTGCTTACATTTTTTAAAAGTGTTTGATATTATCAATAGTAAATGAATTATATTTAAATTTTACAAATTAACCCTCACAAAATGGATAAATGGTTAAAATAATTTCCTCCAAAGAAACCGCGAATTGAAGATAATTATGATAGTACTTCTACAACAGACGAACAAAAGGAAAAGATAGGATTGATTCTTCTATTCAAACAAGTTCGTTATCAGTCATATTAAGTGATAAAAACATTAATCTAAAACTTAACAAAACCTTGCCCAAGAAAGTTCGAAATTATCAAGAAGACTACTTGAAATGGGGATTTACATTGACGATAGTCAACAATGAACCTTGTCCTACATGTGTATTGCGTCATGAGATGCTATGTAATGGAAGTATGAAACCATCTTTATTAGTAAGACAATTAAAAACTAAACATCCTGAACATGAACACAAATCTTTACAATTCTTTCAACAATGTTCGAAGATGTCTAATTCTCAATCCAACAACTTAAAAAAATTCACTAAAATTAATGACATTTGAAGGCATCTCTTGAGGTTGCATTCTTAATTGCAAAAGACCAAAAGCCACACACCACTGGGGAAACACTTGTACTCCCAACCACCATAAAAATGGTAGAAATAATCCATGGAAAAGAATATGCAGATAAACTAAAATGTATTCCCTTATCAGCAAATACTATTGGTAGACGTATAGAAATCATTGCAGATAATTTAAAGAAGCAACGTATCGCAGTATCAGAAGCCATCAAACCCAAATTTCAAGAAATTATGAAAGAAATGCAAGGCCATTGTTCACATTAAATATTGAAATAAATATAAGCTGTTAATAATAAAAATAATGTGTAAAAATATCTAGCGTTTTTAATTGTTATATGATGATACAAGGCATATTTCCTCTTTATAATACTTATTACAATAGATTTTTGCTCAATCAATTGGGAGTACGCGATCAAAAAAGTTTGGAGACCACTGCTCTAGATAGCGTACAAACAAGACAGTTATCATTACTACCAGCTGTGAATGGGATTATTGACATGTATGACGGACTCAGATCTTACTTTTTATTACAAGATAAATGCCCTACATTGTTGAAATTATTTTTCAGCAACCAACAATCAGTACTTTGGCTCCACTTCATTGAAAGTCAGCTGAAAATATTCTCAGCAACAATAACAAAAATAGAAAGGGAAAATATTTCGCCAACTGAAGTGGTAGAAGAATTGGAATTGCTCAGACAGAAAATTTGAGGGCGTCTTTGATAAAAAAGAATTTTTAGACACTACAAATTTATTTTATGATACGTTTCTTGAATATTTAAGCAAATAGACTTATCATTCCAGCCAATGAAAGCATTTCACTGGATTAAGTTGCAAACTCCAATAACTTGGGCTGAAGTTGCAAGCAGCCTAAAAGCAATCAATGATGTTGACAGCAAAATATTCAATATTGTTGATGAAGATGAATTATTTGATGAAGTCAGCCATATAAATAATGTTGTGAACTCCAAGATGGAAGAATGGAGGGATACAAACGCTGAAGTGGACAAAAAGTAGTTTGACGTGTTTAAGGTGCTCCAAGAAAAAAAACATCCACTATAAAAACATACTACCAATTGGTTGTTGCATTTGTTATGGCAATCCTAGGAACAAACGCAGCCATAGAGAGAAATTTTTCTCTCATGAGTTCTTTGTAGTGTGATGAAAAGAACCTCTTCAACACCAAGACTGTGAAAACAATAATTGTGATCAAGACACACTTTGACATTTCATGTATTTACTTTTATGAGTGCATCTTGAAAGAACCAACACTTTTGGAAGAAATAATGTCTTCATATAAATATAATAATAATAATGCTGATACTCCATAATTATAATGCACACTTCAGCCCTGTGGACTGTAATTATGATTATGTTATTCCATTATATCTTGCAGGACTGATGGCCACAAGGCAATCCATCCTGCAAAATAATGTGCTGGTTTTTTTTTTTTTTCCCCATGTTCAGATGAACCTTTATTTTCCTAATGGAGATCATTTGTTTTCATAATTTTAGAGTTTTTTTGGTAGTTGATTATTTTGCTGTTTTATACCAGAGCATAGCAGAAGTGTCCCATTTTTGTCCCTTTTTTTTAATAGCTGAAAAATTCAAAATGTCCCCCCCTACAGTAAGCTCAGATTTTTGCTCAGTGTTTCCTCAAGCCTTTGGAAGGTAGTATACTTGGGATGCAATTGCTATGTCATCAGCGTAGATAAACTTTGGACTACCTGTTGGAGGAATGTCACTTATGTACAGATTTAACAGAACCAGGGCAAAGAAAGGTCCTTGTGGCCATCCATCCTGCAAAATAATGTGCTGCTTTTTTTTTTTTCCCCAAGTTCAGATGAACCTTTATTTTCCTAATGGAGATCATTTGTTCTCATAATTTTAGAGTTTTTTTTTTTTTTTTTGGTAGTTGATTATTTTGGCAGTTTTATACAATAAACCTTTCTTCCATAGCATACCATAAGAAGATGATATGTCTATGAAGGCAGTACCTGTTGTTAAACCCTTTTGGTATCCTGCTTCTATGTGGAGTGTGAGAGGTAGGACCTGTCCACAGCAGCTTCTGCCAGGTCTAGATCCAGCCAGTTAATTGGTGGAGAAATTCTATAGAGGATAGTCGTTTCAAAAAGATTATATGGAGTGCAGAGCAAAGCTGTGGGGTGGTAGGTCTAGATCCAGCCGGTTAATTGGGTAAGATTGCTTCTATTTTTGGAGAAATTCTAATTAGATAGTCGTTTCAAAAATTTTACAAGGAGTGCAGAGCAAAGGTGTAGGGTGGTAGTAATTAGGATCATTAGGAATCTGACGATGATGATAAAATGAAATAATTCTCTCCACAGCAGCCACAATGAAGATATGCATCTCTTTATTTACCTACTTTTAAAACTTTACACATCCACTCCTAGAGATTCATCTGCTTAACTGGGTTTGCTTTTCTTTTTAAGTGAGAGTTCAATTGAAGATTCCATCAAAAGTATGAAGTCTCCAAAATGTTTTATCCAAAAGTAATAGGCTTATACAATTCAATGCAATGTGTTTTCGGTTGAAGCCGATCTAGGAAATTTAAATCAATCTATTCTCAGAGAATCCACTGGATTGATTTTCGTTTCAATTTTCAACATTTGTGGATCTAGGTGACATCACCACTGAAGATAAAGATATTCTAGATATCTGGAGTAATTACTTTGAAAGCTTACTAAACGGAATAAGCAATGACAACATGGAGGTGGAAAACACTCAACAGGAATGCAATCGAGAATACATATTAATAACTGAAGTAGAAAAAGCCATCAAAAACCTAAAAGTGTGGAAAAGCAGCAAGAATAGATGCTTTCTGACTAGAAATTCTCCAATATGGAGATATACAAGTTTTACAGTGGCTACACCGCATAATTCAGAAGGCCTAGTCAGAGGGTCAAATTTCTGATGATTGAAGTGGAGCTCTCGTAGTATAATCTATAAAATGAAAAATAAAATTAAATGTGAAAATTACAGAGGAATTTTTCTAATAAGTGCTGTGCAATAATAAGATTTATAAGATTTCTAATAAGATTTATGCAAGTATACTGGAGAAAAATTATGCAGTGCAGAATGGAAGCCTAGAGAAGAACATGTTAGATTTATGCTAAATAGATGTTGTTGGGATCCGATTTTCACTTAAGAAAAGTAGTTGAGAAATCATGAGAAAGTTTTCTAGATCTGGGAAAGGTATATAAAATGTGCTATGAGAAAAGCTGTTCAAAACACTATATATGATATAAAATGGACATTATATCGAGCAACACTCAGTCTATATTTGAGTCTAAATCAGGTTAGAACTGAAGGAAATAAGGGAACATGCTTTGATGTTAAATCAGGTGTAAGACAAGGGTATATGTTATCGCCACTATTATTTCATCATCTAAATGAATCACATTGTGAAGGAAAGTTGTGCGAAACCTAATATCAAAATTGGAGATGTTAATGTCAGTCTTTATTCTATGCAGATAATGTTATACTTCTAAATAAATTCATTACAAATATACAGATTCCCAGACTAAATTGAATAACTGCTATAATAAATTTGGTCTGAAAATTAGCAATAAAAAGATAAAGACAATGAAAATAGGTAGAAACACTGAAAACATCAATTGCATACTGAATGGAAAACTTATAGAACAAGTAAAACATTTCAGCTATTTACGCACAGTGAAGATGGCAAATTAAATATGAAAAGATACAGCAGAATTAGCAAAGATGGTATAGTATGAAGTCTAATGAAAAAATTTATATGGATTAAGAGGGGAATCAGTCAGAATACAAAACATTCGCTGTACACAAAACAGTGTTCAAACCAATTTTAACTTAACGATCTGTGATCTGGATTACAAATAAAACGCATGATCAAGGCTGGACATCATAGATGTGAGTTCTGGGAAAGAAAAGGGAAGCGAACAGATGGAATAATGGCAGTGTCATATTAAAAATGAAGATATTAGGAAAAAACTTGGCATCATTAGTAATTAGCATTCAGGAATGTGTCAGCAGAGCTAATCTTAGGTAGTATGGCCACTTAAACAGAATGGAAGAGGAAAGATTAGCAAAACAGGTGTTCTTTTCCAGGATAGCAAGAAAGAGACCCAAAGGAAGACCACTGATACAGTAAGAAGGTGCCTTAGAAGAGAGAAATAACATATGATTATTACCCTAATATTATTGGGCTCTTGACATATAACAGAATAATTTGGAGGAAAACTGTCAACAGGAAATTAATAATGATGTAATTTTTTTGTGTAGAACTAGCATAATATCCTGCACACTCCCTAAGGGTATATGTCAGGAACGTGATGTTCATGCTTTAAATGATCATTGAAGTGGTACAGATTTGCAAAAAAAGCTATAAAAGATCCCAAAATAATATGGGTACACATGATCATGCATTCAAATTTCCATAATAAATGAAACGTGTGACCACATATGCCTCCTCCACACTGTTTTAGGAACTTTTATAATTTATATAGTTTGTTAAGAAAACTTAAAAATTCACATTATATTATGTGCAACTGTTGGTAATCATTTAAAAATAACAGCGCAACAGTTAATTTCCTGTCAATCATGCAGATCTATTCAGTGAGGAAAGACAATATTTTGCACATGTCTATATGGTAGCAAGTTTGCCAAGTATATTTTATCTCTATCCTCTAATTAACTGGCCATCTTTACCTATTCAGGATGTTAAATATGAAATTGATTGGCAATTTATGGCATACGTCTCTCAGGCCTCCAATAATAGTGACCATTATATACTGCTTGGAAAGAAGCCAATGGATGGACACCATAGTGTGAGGAACAAACAGCCATGATGCCCACCTTAATAAGCTGTAGGACCTCCTTTCACTGTGATGACCACAGCAATCCAATGGGGCATAATTTCCAGCCTGGACTGGTGTGGGGTAGACATCACTTAACCTCACCCGATACTTCAGTTCATCCCATAAATGTTCAATAGAGTTGTATAAAGAGACTGTTTTTATTTTTATTCATCTCTATAAAGACTGTTTTTATACTCTGAGTGTTTTTTTATTATTTACACAAGGGTTCAATTTCAATTTGTGCAATGACTTTTAACTATTTCTTTTAGAATCCAGAAAATCACTGACTCAAGACCAAATACAAAAATATACGCATTTAATAAAACTAAAACAATATATACACTTTAAATAAAATTACATAACTACAAAATACTGGATCCAAAGCCTTCTAAAATAAATCTACACTTTAGAGATTTTCTTATCCAAAAATATTAAAATTTATACTCTGAGTGTTTTTTTATTATTTACACAAGGATTCAATTTCAATTTGTGCAATGACTTTTAACTATTTCTTTTAGAATCCAGAAAATCACTGACTCAAGACCAAATACAAAAATATACGCATTTAATAAAACTAAAACAATATATACACTTTAAATAAAATTACATAACTACAAAATACTGGATCCAAAGCCTTCTAAAATAAATCTACACTTTAGAGATTTTCTTATCCAAAAATATTAAAATCACCCATTCTCTGACTCATTCTGTTAATGAATTGTTTAACATATACTGAATCACGTCTACCAGACTAATCGCCTTGTTTTCACAATAACAAAATGTTCACAGTCAGTTTCTTTGGTAGAGCCTTTTTCGAAAATATAAAATTTTCATCTTCTTTTCTATAGGATGCTTCGTGTTTCTCCCTTATTACAGCACACAATATTATTCCTCCTGTCTCACTGACATATAAATATTCTTACCTTTTGCAGTTCTATTTGACACACAAATTACTGTACCAGAGGGAAAAAAAGTTTCTTCTACTATTTCATAAACAACATATCTAAGTTGAGCTAATTCCATCGCCTTTTCCAGTAAGAAAAACAAATAAATCTGGCATCCTTAAGGAAGATGAAACTTTCCAATCAGCGTTTCCTCGAACATTCAATTAGAACATCGACTGCAATATCTTCTTTTATTTACTAAATACTTGTTGACAGTCTCAACTCCTCCAGTTTAAAGACTCACAGTTCTATGATTCCTTTTTGGGATCTTATTAAGTGTTGTGTTTATAAAAAGAATAAGTAATATTCTTCCGACTGTCACATAAAACTTATAAATTTCATAAGAACAAAATTTCTCCAGTCTGCATTCATAAACTTCTATTAGCTCTCTCTGTCGGCTGTCAATCACCCATCAAACTCCATCCACACTCTCCATGAATGGGAAGCGAGAAGCTAAGTGTAATGGCTGACACATTGTCTCCGTTAGTGTAAACGAGAATGTATTTATAAAACACAACACTTAATAATTTTAAACTACAATAAAAAGGAAGGAGAATAACATAACTATCAGGTTCTGGTAAGTACGTCAATTTTCAAATAGTTTACATTTTATTTTGACAATAATAATATCAATAACAGGCACATCGCAAGTGCCGATGTATGTGTTATGAAACCAAAACTAACAATATACAGAATAGAGAAACAATTGTAAAAAGAATCATAATTATAAATTATGATTATTTTTATAGTTGAAATCAGTGCTCCATGGAGGCCAGTCAAATGTGGTGTTCATGTTCACAAACCATGCAGTTACAGCAGCAGCCTTGTGACATGGTGCATTTTCTTGCAGAAAGAGACAATGATCAGCTTGCCAGAAAGTAGGAAGCATTGCATTGTCCAGAATGTTCAAATACCTCTCTGAGTTCAGTGTTCGTGGGACCATAAACACAGATATGAGAATAAACCAGGAAAAACAGGACCATACAACCACACCACCACCTCTGAATTTCATTGTTGTGGTTACGCATTCTGGTAAGAGACATTCATCAGACATCTGCCACATCCACCCTCTACCAACAGAGGGAGGATGTGGCAGGTTTTTGCAGTACTGAAGATGACACTGCATGTTGGTTTGGGTAATGTGGGGCTTGCATATTGCAGTCCTACCATGGAAACCCATATTGTGAGCCTCGGTTCTCAGTGTTTTTGTGCAGATTCGTGTTCTAGTTGATGCCTGGAACTCAACATTCAATGTGTTGGCTAATGTATGGTGGTTTTCACATATTATCTTTCGTAGCACCCTACAGTCATGTTCGGTGAGTGTGGCGGGTTGTCCACTGTAGGTAGAATATACAGTTGACCTCCTGAGCTACATCTCAACATGGTATCATTGATTGCTGATCTGGGATGGCCCAATTTGACAACAATTTGCTGAACAGATAAGCCTGAAACATGGCATTTTATCACAACACCTCTTTCAAACTCCATCAGTTCCCTTCTCATAGCCATTATACCCAAACACAATTGCACTAACTTGGGAGCATCATATTCCTCCAATTTATACCGGCTACAAATACATGACTCGTTACATGACATGATGATCCTTGCCTATGGGGGGGGGGTTCCACTGACTTCTTTCCAAGCAGTGTATTTATATGTGACTAAGTAGGTTTTATCATTATTAAAAAAAATATTAAAAAAAGGGACAAAAATGGGACACTTCTGGTATGCTCTGGTATAACCTACTTCTACAAGTCAGTGTCCTCTGCATCATTCCCTTTGTGTTGTCCTTCACAATTTTGGCTATGTGTCCCCTAAATTTCAGATCCTTATTTACTATCACCCCCAGATCTCTTATTTCCTCCACCTCCGACAATATATTCTCACCAAGCATAAATCTTGCATCCCATCTTTGTTTCCCAAATTTTAAAAAACCTTACATTTTGCAACATTGAACTCACATCTCCATTCCCAATCACTCAATTTATTCAAGTCTTCTTGTCTTTTCTGTTCATATATACTCATTTGTCCAAGTGGTGGCCAAACAAATGCTTGTCTGCATCCCCCCCCCCCCCAAATCTCTAGTATCCTTGGTGCACTTCCAAACTTTTACTAAACAACATTTTATTTAGACATCTAACACCAAAACCATTCAAATATAGTCCGTCTGGCATATATAAATTCATTTGTCCATCAAATTTATTCCATATATCTATAAACTGCACATCATTCCTCCTACACAATCTTCTCATTGACTCATTAGCAATCATGGTCATTCTCAATTCTGTCCTATCATACCAAGGCAGCAAGTCATCAGAAAAAAGAAGAGTGTTTAATTCAGAGTAGGAGAAAGTTTAATACCTTCATGGAAATTTTTATTCCATTTTATTATTACAGTAAAACCCCGTTTTTACATTCCCGCAATTTCGTTTTCCTGCCATTTACGTCATTTTCCGTTGGTCTCGTCTTAAGGCCTCTTCTTACGATATATTGTTTTCCTACCATTAACAACTTGATGTGGACGTTATTTCCTGTGATTTGCATTTTTTTCTCGGGTGGCAATACTGATTTTCGAATTGATTTCTGCAGAAATCTGCACATTTCTGTTCCCACATGACGTTGCTTTCGGCTGTAGTTTCGATTCCACCATAACGGTGACTTGCACGTTTGCAGCAGTAATGTAGTGATGAGCGATACCGTGATTTTGCAGAATTTCTGCTACATAATTTAGCGTGTGAAAGTTACTTTCAAGTTGCAGTGGTGGATCCATGTTAGTAACATGGAGAAAACAGACAGAAAATGTATTTCCGTAGACGAAAAGATGGCAATTCTACGACGTGTAGATTGACATGCCAGAACACATGTACATTCAGCAAAAGATCTTGGACTCTCCGTGTCCACTTTGAATACGATAGTAAAAACCAGGTCAAGCATTAAACTCAATGCAAAGCAACCTGGTGCTATGTCAAAAAAAAATGAAAAGCAACAACAATCAACAATTAAAGATTTTTTTAAATAGATAAATGTAAGAAATTGTTAATTCATTTATTTTCAGTTATTAAATTTTATAATCTAGTATGTAGACTCACATACTAGCAATAAGTCATCTTTTAGCCTTTTTTTTTAATGTTTTTTTACATTTCCTGCTATTTACACTTTCCTGTTATTTACACTTTTTTCAGTCCCCTGAAAAGTGCAAAAAAGAGGTTTTACTGTATTTCATTCAAATAAACATTAAAAAGAGTTTCTGAATGGGGACATCCCTGTCATACTCCCTGGTTTATCTCTCTCATACATGGGAGTTTATATTTTAATGTTATTTGTATTTGATTATTTTCATATATACTCATGATAGCTTTTGAATATTATTTGGTATTTGTCTTTCTTTTAATATGTTAAGTAAAATGCTTCTTTTAACATTGTCAAATGCTTTTTCAAAATCAATAAATGTAACACGTTTCTAAATTGTATTCTCTTCTTTTCTCTATTAATTCTAAGGCAAAAGGCCGGGTGTACACATGATCATCCTTTTCTAAATCCATTCTGTACTTCTAAAATAAAATTTTCAGAATATGTATATTATTTCTGGGAAAACTCCCATGTTACTCCTCTTAATAAACTATTATAATTACGGCTATTTTGCCTCCTTCAGTTTAGGAGTGCCCCCGTTTAAATGTCATTGGCTATTTACTCATGGATTCTTAGGGCATTGTAGATGTAAATTTACCAAAAAGTACATGTAGCATAAGGAAGAGAAATTTACACATACCTTTTTCTGGGTGTTGCGGCTTTTCTTCTTTCTGCGATGTCCGAAAACTACTGAGTGTGTGGAGGGGGTAGGCAATTTGGGAGAATTAAATTAGAAAAACCCGGGTTTTTTTCAGTAATATATATATAAACATATATATTATATTATTATGTTATATAGGGTGGGGAAAAGGTGAAAGGGTTGGTTTTTTATATAGGGAGGGGGAAGGGGAAAAGGGGGTTGACGGGGTGAGGTCCATTTCGACTATTTTTGGTCATCATCTGAACACATTGGGAAAGTGGATGCTATGTCAGGTCGGGTAGGTGCTTCTGTTTTTGAAGTGTTTGTGTTATCGCCTATTGGTTGGGGTTGTGACCTCAATTTTATGTTGTGAAGCTTCCAAACCTCGGAGATTATGTAGGGCCTGTGTACGCTGATAGAGTTCGCGTCACATTTTATGGTTATTGTTTTCGATATTCTAAGCATTGTTTCATTGTCTTGTCTGTCTACTATGATGGCCTTGCCGATCTGCAGGGCATGTTTTTGTTCAAGGGCGTGAACAGCTATTTCCGTTTTTCCTGTGCTTTATATTCGATTTTTCTTTTTGATGTTACGTTTTTTAATGTTTAAATGTTCAGGAATAGGGATGTTACAATCACGGAAGTGTTCTTGTAGTCTTGCCCATAAAGACCTGATGGTGGAACCTGTGTAGGTGATATCACAGGCTTTTTGGCATGGAAATTTATAGACTACATTGTGATGTTCAAATATTTCTTTCTGTGTGTGAGGTTTGGTGAATTTTAGGAGATTTGCCAGTTTTTGGTTTGTGGTGAATACCAGTTTGTATAAACGGGTATTATATAAACATACTGACTACAAACTGGTATTCACCACAAACCAAAAACGGGCAAATCTCCTAAAATCCACCAAACCTCACACACAGAAAGAAATATTTGAACATCACAACATAGTCTATAAATTTCCCTGCCAAAAAGACTGTGATATCACCTACACAGGTTCCACCACCAGGTCTTTATGGGCAAGACTACAAGAACACTTCCATGATTGTAACATCCCTATTCCTGAACATTTAAACACTAAAAAACGTAACATCAAAAAGAAAAATTGAATACAAAGCACAGGAAAAACGGAAATAGCTGTTCACGCCCTTGAACAAAAATATACCCCGCAGATCGACAAGGCCATCATAGTAGACAGACAAGACAATGAAACAATGCTTAGAATATCGGAAACAATAGCCATAAAATGTGACGCGAACTCTATCAACGTACACAGGCCCTGCATAATCTCCGAGGTTTGGAAGCTTCACAACATAAAATTGAGGTCACAACCCCGACCAATAGGCGATAACACAAACACTTCAAAAACAGAAGCACCCACCCGACCTGACATAGCATCCACTTTCCCCACTTTCCCAATGTGTTCAGATGACGACCAAAAATAGTCGAAACGGACCGCACCCTGTCAACCGCCTTTTTCCCTTCCCCCTCCCTATATAAAAAATCAACCCTTTCACCTTTTGCCCACCCTATATAACATAATAATATAATATATATGTTTATATATATATTACTGGAAAAAACCCGGGTTTTTTCTAATTTAATTCTCCCAAATTGCCTACCCCCCCTCTCCACACACTCAGTAGTTTTTCGGACATCGCAGAAAGAAGAAAAGCCGCAACACCCAGAAAAAGGTATGTGTAAATTTCTCTTCCTTATGCTACATATACTTTTTGGTAAATTTACATCTACAATGCCCTAAGAATCCATGAGTAAATAGCCAATGACATTTAAACAGGGGGGCACTACTAAACTGAAGCAGGCAAAATAGCCGTAATTATAATAGTTTTCAGAATATTTTATTAGTTTGTTATTTAAAATTCTGCTATATATCTCGTAACAGGAATTTAGAATACTTATACCTCTATAATTTTTAGGATCATCTCTACTACCATTTTTAAAGATAGGGATCATAATTTCTTTTTTCCATTCTATTGGTGAGTTACTCGTTGAATAGATTTTATTTAAAAATAATAGGAATCTTTCATTGAACCTTATTATAACTGTTGTTTTTAAATACTTTGCAATTTTTAGGTTTATATCTTTTTCATATGTAATCATATATGATGCAAGAATGAAATCTAAAAAAGTCAAACAGACTCTAACAAATGTACAAAAAAACTAATCAAAATAATACATTAAACTACTGATTTTTTTTACTATATTTTTCTCTGATTCACAACTAACTGCACTTATAGGTTTTTATACCAAAAAATAAGTGCCAACAAGTACTTTAGTTTCTGACGATTGTTTAAAAGTAATCATAACTATTTTTGATGCACATGTGTTTCATGTCAGTGCTTTATGAATAAATAAAAAAGAGCTAGCTTTCTCTGAGGTCACGGTTAGATGTGGTAAAAAATGAACTTACTGAATGAGCTGACCCAAAAAAAAAAAAGAGGCATTCATACATTCACATCTTCTTTTTAATTTCAGTAGAAAGTAGCAGGTGCAACAAAAACTGAAACCGATCCTTGTTGCATAATATAATTAAAATACTGTGACAGAAGAATTAGTTAAAGCAAACTTACTCTGCTTCTCAGTTCATTCTCTTTTGAAAAATGAACGAATCTTATACATGCTTTATCAAGTTGTTCTATCAGCTGTACAAAATCCTAGAAGTAAAGAAATAAAGGTAATTATCATTGTCTATTATTAATTTCCATAATTAAATAACACAAAAAATCACCAAAAATATATTGACAATTTATTGCCAGCATCTTAAAACTAATGAATAACTCCAGAATTTCATCCATAAGATTTACATCAAGTAGTTATGAATCATGTGCAGAAATGTTGTAATTTTAAATTACACAAGTAACCAAAATGTTTGAAACATGGAAATTGTCACATATAATCCTAAAAACAGACTCTTCCCTATACCAATGAGTCAGTTGCATTTTTTCTTCAGTATCATTAATTACACAAAACACACCAAATGAACTGTAAAATATTAAATTAAAATGCCATATGAATCTTCAAAAAAAAATCCTTAATGTACAATGTCATCCCAAAATATGCTATCATTTTTATTATTACAGGTAACTTCAAAGAGTCCTTAGACTCATCAAGGGAGGCTCTAAACATAATGACAAGTACTATCCAATATTTGAACAGTATCTATCATACTTTGTTTTAAACATTCATGGCACCCACAACAGACAGTGGCAACGTATTCCACTCATTCACTTCTTTCCAAGCAAAAAACCTAGTTCTAACATCATTGCTAATTACATTCTTACTCAGTTTCCAAGGATGGCTCCTAGTTCTCCTACCAGCACACCTGTTATGAAAATTTTCCTCTGAATTAATCTTGTAAAAATCCCTCATTAATTTGTAGTCTCAATCATATCACCCCTTTTCCATCTATCAGACAGTTTCTGTAACCCACAAAACTTCAACCTGTTCTAGTAAGGTTCATTCCATAGACCTACTACCATCTTTGTCACTCACCTCTGTATCCTCTCCACCTCCTCCTCATAACCAAGAAACCCTGGCACCCAGATTTGTGTGCAGTAGTCAAGATGGGGTCTTATCAAGGCTCAATAAAGAGGAAATAACCTGCTTGTCTCTGCTCCCCGAAGTATTCTTCACTAACCAAGTGATCTGACGAGCTGCTTTAGCCACTTTTGCTATGTGACCCCTAAACCTTAACTCCCTCTCTCTATCCACTAACACTCCCAAGTCTCTGGCTTTGTCAATTTCCTGGAGTACAGTTCCACCTATATAGTATACTAGTAATCTTTTCACCTCAAAATGCATAACCTTACACTTTGACATATTAAACTGACATGCGTTCTCCTTTGCCCAGTTTGACAATCTATCCAAATCATCCTGCAAAATGTTGACATCATCTGTATTAATTATTGCTCTACCCAACTTTGCATCATCGGCAAATAACTGAACAATTTCTCTCAGATCCTTTCCTATATCATTAATGAACAAATTAAACAGTAACAGTTCAAGAACAGAACCCTGCAGCATGCCACTAGTCATCACAGGTCTTCTTTTGGACTCTACTCCTGAATAAACTACTCTCTGATATCTCTCCATCAACCATCCTCCCATCTCACAAACCCTATATCCATCCCCATGTACTGCAGTTTACTGATTAGAATTCTATGTGGTATCCTGCAAGACCTTTCTTATCACACTAGGTACCCATCTGACCTGTGTACTGTTCACGTGCCTAATCTTTCTCCTTAAATTTCCTTCACAATTTAAAAAAAAATTTTTTTTTAATTTTTTTTGTAGCTCCAGCTTGATGATGATATTCATCCATTTATCTCCCACTTGATTTACTCTCCTGACTCGAGGTATGCAGTCTACCATTACCTCCCTCAAACACTCCTTTACCACTTTCCATGCACTATCGACATCCAGCCCTTGCACCAATCCAAGTAAACTCCTAAGCTTGTCATACTTACTAGCTCTGTAATTCCACATATACCAAGTCTTAACTAAAAAATCCACACATGATCACTCTCAAAAATTGGTGGCAATATGGTCGTATTCATTATAGACAAATTCTCAAATGCAATTATTAGAAAAACTAGTAATTGCAATTACTAGCAATTTACATAAATTAATCCAAAATAGGTAATGAAAAAATTTGCTATCAAGCATCTGGAGTACTAATAAAAAGCCCTAAAAACAAATTTAATATATATATATATTAAATTTGTTTTTAGGGCTTTTTATTAGTACTCCAGATATATATATATATATATATAAACCTATGTTCATTCATAAAACAAAAAATACACTAAAAAACAGTAAGTATTATTCTTGAATGAATGGAATAGTTTCAAATATTTTAAAATAAGTAACTAATATCACATATAACTATTAATAAAAAAAAAGAATAACTTTTCACATATCACACTTTTCCAATTACTCCCACTTTTACCCTCTTTCACTACTACAACCAAAGAAAAAAGCCTATACAAGGAAGTTTTATTTTAAACAAATCAGTAATGTTATTAATAACAAGATAATTGAATCAAGTTAAATTACCATAAAAGAACTAAGAAATTACCAGAAATATAACAATAACTGATAAAGGTGTCATTATAATCATTGACAAAATAGATTATCAAGAATTATTGTCAGATTCCATCACAAACCCCATATTTTTGCTCAACTCAAAATACAAAACCTGTGTGTGTGTGTGTTCAATTATATCATAGAAATACACCACTACATCTGTTATCCAAATGCATTATTAACTAAATAAAACAATAATAAATTTAGTTTAATCCTTTATCCAAGTGTGAGCAAACAAAGTTTGCACCTGAAAATATCTTCAGGACTGGGGGGTAAGGTAGAACAGCACCAGGCAACTCGCAGCAAATGTGGAGCAAGCTAACATCACTCCTATAGGAGTGATGTTAGCTCACACTTGGATAAAGGATTAAACTAAATTTATTATAGTCTCACCAAGTGAAAAATAAACTTTCAACTAAATAAAACCCTTATTAAAATATCTGAAAATCGTGATAAAAAATAAAGATGAATTATTTTTGAATGTAAAAGATATAGCTTTAGCATTCAATAATGCCTTAACTTCTATAATGTGAACATTCCCCAGAAGGCTTGCCATCATCCACCCTATTAATGACTAGAATACATTTTCATACAAAAGAAATCCATACAGATATTCTTTCGTTCATAAAAAAAAAATAATATTTTCAGCACGTTTTTAATATCATCAAGAAACATCTATACTCATGTCATTGACCTTTGAGATGTATGAAAACATAAGCAGTAGCAAACCTGCTAAACTTTCATATTTATGAATTTAGGGACACAAAACACACGTGTTGAAAAGATTATTTTACTCATTATTATTAAAATAACACTTGATGTTTCGACCTCTGTATTTAGGTCATCATCGGATACATGTGTATAGGGAACCAAGCTACATGCTCTTGCACTGTACAAAGGTAAATTAAATCTATGCTGTTAATTAATCTGTTTCTTAGCCTCACCACTAGTGATAATTAAATAACATAAACTAAAATAAAATAAAATAAATAAATAAAAATTAAAATTTTTTTAAAAATTATTAAATAAATAAATAAAAATAAAATTAAATTAAATAAAAAACTACAAT
The DNA here is from genome assembly GCF_054136105.1 of Typopeltis vanoorti. Lineage (NCBI taxonomy): Eukaryota > Metazoa > Arthropoda > Arachnida > Uropygi > Thelyphonidae > Typopeltis > Typopeltis vanoorti. The sequence goes on along the minus strand of NC_143557.1, from coordinate 47,390,641 downwards.
AAACTCTGCTAAAGTCCTCATGTACTAAGATTCTTCTTGATCTGTATGGATCAGATTGTTATACAACGATTTTCTTCAGGACTGGTACAGTTCAAATTGCTATTGAATGTTAAGGGGGGGGGGGGGGGACACTTCACCAAGTCTTCTTGTGATGGGATTTTTCTTTGGCTTGTTCTGGTTGCTATAAAGGTTGGAAATGGGTCCTCCACATTTTTGGAATGGTTAGACCATCATTTTTGTTCAGATTTGGATTATGTTTGAGCATTTCACATGCTTCTTTAAATTTCCTCTCGAACCAGGTTTTGGTGTGGTGTAGGGACTTGGTATTTTTCCAATCAATTCTGTGGCATGTTTGGAGTGCGTTGCGTGGTCAGAAAGGCTAGTTTTTCCAAAATGGAAGTATTTAATGTGTCGTTTGTGTTCGTCCTTCCTAATTGGGATGGTTCGCCATGTTTCCCTTATGCATGGTAGGTTACATGTGCGGTGGGCTAGGTGTGGAAGAGGATCTTTGGAAGAACCGAGTAGGTGTCGTAATTTTGTCAGGGGTTTAAAGATGGTTTTGATGTTGTATTTGTGTAGTGTTCTGTCTATTTTTTTGGAAATGCCTCTAACATAAGGTGGCAATAGCATTCTTGAAATCTTTTTCGTTTTTACTACTATCCCTGTGGAGGATCTTGTGAATAGTTTGTTTACTATATCCATTTTTTATAAAGGTACGGTTGATGATCTTGTATTCATTGTTTAGAGCTTGTTCATTTGAACAAATAGTTTGAGCTCTGTGTTTAAGGGTGCCTATGACACCTAGTTTTTGTGTTGGGTGGTAATACGAATTTTTGTGTATGTGAACTCTCACTGCTGGAGAAAGGTCTAAACTATGGCACTGTGCCGACATCAGTAAATAAACTTGATATCATTTATCATATCGAGAGAGGTTTAAGATCCCTCCCTGCCAATCTCGGTGGCAAAATATGCATGGAAACATCGTGTATACTAAATTCAAACAAAAAACTAAGCAGCAATCTAAACAAAACGGAAAAACAGGCCCTTAAATCCCTAAAAAAAATAACCAGAATATTATAATCACAAAATCAGATATAAAGGGAATGCCGCTGTCATTTTAAATTGGACAACTTACATAGAAAAAATGAACCATTCGGTATCGGATCACAACACCTACTAAACGGTAAACTACAACCCTACGAAACATATCAAAAAGAAAACAACTGAATTAATTAAATCTGTTAACACATGGTCTGAAGAAACAACAAAAAAACTAATACCTCATAATGCCTGCATGCCCAGAATTTATGGCCTGTCAAAAATACACAAAACAGACACACCACTATGTCCGATTGTTGAAGGAATCGACAGCCCAAATTACCACCTAGCCAAAAAATTAGCTGCCACACTCAAGGAATTGGTAGGTCAGTCCCCTTCCCACATAAAAAATACACATTACATTCAACAACCAAGATTTATTAGTCATCTTTAACATAACTTCCCTTTCACTAATGTTCCGATCAGTGATACTATCTTGTTCCTACAGAACATATTTCCACATGACATCGCGGCCCTCTTTGCCCATGTACTCCGCTCCAGATATTTCGTGTGGCAAAACAATTTTTACCTTCAAAAAGAGGATACAGCCATGCAATCCCCCCCCACCCCAATAGCTAACTTTTATATGAAAGACTTTGAGCAACGAGTTCTAGAGTCATGCCTAAAGCCCAAAATTTGGCTCAGATACGTCGACGATATTTTTGCCATTTGGCCCCACGGATGTGAAGCACTAAATACATTCCTTAGCCACCTGAACAAACAATGCAAAAGTATCCAATTCACCATTGAAATGGGAAAAAAAACTCTCTTCTGTTCCTAGACACACTCGTCACACGTCTTCCCTCAGGCTGTCTCTCCTTCTCAGTCTACTGCAAACCTACACATACAAGCCAGTACATACACAAAAATTTGTATCACCACCCAACACAAAAACTAGGTGTTATAAGCACCTTTAAACACAGCTCAAACTATTTGTTCAAATGAACAAGCTCTAAACCATGAATACAAGCTCATCAACCATACATTTATAAAAAATAGATACAGTAAACAAACTATTCACAAGATCCTCCACAAAGTTACTAATAAAAACAAAAAAGATTTCAAGAATGCTATTGCCATACCTTATGTTAGAGGTATTTACGAAAAAATAGACAGAACACTACACAAATACAACATCAAAACCACCTTTAAACCCCCGACAAAATTAAGACACCTACATAATCTTTAGTGTCTAAGATTATGTAGACACCTACATAAGGTCTTTAGGAAGTTTATTGTAGTTTTTTATATATTTTATTTATTATTTATTTTTTTTATTTTTTTATTTATTTATTTATTTAATAATTAAATTTATTTATTTATTTTATTTATTTTATCTTATTTAATTATCACTAGAGGTCAGGCTAAGAAACAGATTAATTAACAGCGTAGATTTCATTTACTTTATAGATGCAAGAGCATGTAGTTTGGTTCCCTATACACATGTATCCTTCTGATGATGACCTCAATACAGGGGTCGAAACGTCAAGTGTTATTTTATTAATAATTAGTAAAATAATCTTTTCAACACGTGTGTTTTGTGTCCCTAAATTCGTAAACATGAATGCTGATCACCGTGTAACCTTAAAAGAAAGAAACCTGCTAAACATTGGATAAATAAGCACAACTTCCCTCCATAGGCATTACTTTTTAAGGAAGATACATGATAATTTTCTGTATATTGATGAAAATTACAGAATTAATTTAATAACTACATTCTGTCATAGAAATTCACAATACAAACAAGAAAAATCTTTCCTTATCTAAATTATTACCAAATGAAATCAATATATCAAAATAAAGATTTATTTTATTCTTACAAATATCAGCTATTACTTACACTGTACATGTTATCACTCTTATATTAAAATTTACAACTTAAAAATATTTTATTAAATATCTTATTAATGCAGCTTTTTAATGCTTAATAATACTGCTCAAAAATAAATCAAGAAATTTTTCTTATTATATGAAGAATTATGCATTTGCCTGTTCTTGTTTCACTGGTCTTTCCATGTTGCTGCTAGCTTTCCTCTCTCTTCCTTTGGTCTATATTTATCCGCTTCTTTTGGAGGCAGATGTTTTTCCATCCTATATAAACACTCTTCTCTTTCCGCGTCTCTCCACTGATTGATCTTTTAATTTATGGTGTAAATGCCTAAGTTTCATCTGTCGTCATTTTGAATTGTTCTTAAAAATCTCATTTCTGCTGTCTGTATTTTACTTCAATATTTCCTTTTAACAGTCCATATTTGTGAATCATATAATAAAGTTGGAGTGTAGCCATTATACTTTATAAAACTGAAGTTTTTTTTTTTTTTTGCTAATATTCAGTGTCCTTTTAACTGCTCAACACATTTTTTTGAAATTGATTTACTTTTTATTCTAATTAAAATATGTCACCCGTTCTATTATTTTATCTTCTATAACTATTTTTGATCTAGTATGATCTCGACCTTTAAATGTCATATATTTTTTTTTTGACATCTTTCAATTCTATTTTATTTAATTCATGAACTAATTTTTGAAGGCCATCTTTATTATCTCATAATATAATCTGATCTCTTGCATATAGTATTATACTGCTAATAGTACTTCTGGTTAAATGGACAACTTGTTTTATTGGAGTTTTCCATATTAATATAATAATAATAATTATTAGTAGTAGTAGTAGTACACGAGACCTCCTGGGAGTCAGAGGCTCAACATATATCACTCATTTCACGTCACTTCTCCCCTGAATTGATTCACACTATCTGCACTCTCCATCTCCAAAGGTAAGTCATCTCAGTCAAGCACCGTTCTATGAAAGAAAAATTTAACTCTCGCCCCTTTCTTGACTGTTCATTCTCAACTTCCATAGATATCATCTTGTCCTCTCTCCACCCTCCATAAAGTGAAAAATTTCATCCACTAGTATGTATGAATCTTTGAGAAGTTCGTAGGTCTCTACATAGAGCCCCTCCCCCTTTTTTTTCCTATTTGCTAGCATTTGCAGTCCACAAATTCTCAATCTCTCCTCTCATCAACATGCTACAATTCTAAAATCATCTTCAACACTCTTCTTTGCACCCTCTCTACTGTCATATCAAAGCTTTGTAAAGAGGCAAAATGGCTTCCTTATTCTTGCAATGTTTGTTTCGAATATTACAATTATCCTCTGAGTATTGCATAATCATTTTAATATGACCCCCTGAATTTCAACTTCCTATCTACTAAAACTCCAAGATCCCTAGATTGGTGAGTTTCTTCTAGTATAATCCCAACAATATAATACATCATTTGATATCTCATTACACCAAAGTGTATAACTTTACATTTACTAACAATGAACTGATAGCCAATTTCACATGCCCACAATTCCAGCTTATTCAAATCATTCTACAAGTATTGCATGTCAATGTCATTCCTGTCTAACTTTGTACGCAAATAGCTGTATGTCTTCTATTAAATCCTTCCCAGTGTCATTAAAGTAAAGACTGAATAACAGTGAACCAAGGACTGATCCCTGGGATATGTCTCACCTTAAATTTTGCAGACTCACATTCACTATACAGTAATACTCTGTCTTACAATGCTTTGCTGATATTATGGTTTTCAACCATGACCAATGCGCTTATACAATGCTGCATTCGCTCATACAATGGTTTTTTTTATGACCAAGCCCATTTATATGACACTGCATTTGCTAATACGACAATTCTGATGCTACATGATGCTCTGGCAAATATCAATAGAAGTGCAGATTTTGTAAACTGTTTATTTATGATGTCACTGCGTCCTACATCTCTTTGTGTTTCAGTATTTTGCAATGAATTATAAACTGTTTATCTACCCTATATATATAAAATGATAAGCCTTTTTATGTCACGTTTTGAAACTCAGGGGCTACCCTGAGTGTCGAGTCTTCAAAATTCGAGTCATCACAATTCAAGGAGAACCGGCCTACCAGTCTGGAACACGGGGGCCGGGGCATGTCCCCTAGTAACTATTATATTATTGTTGTTAATAATGGCAGAAAAAAAAATCAAAGTAAGCACACAGTTACTTTCCAGTGAAATGAAGAAGATACATAAAACTGTTACATTAGATATAAGACAAATTCATAAATTTAATGCCAATAGCATAACAAACACTGAGATCGACCTCAGGCTACATGTAAGTCACATAAAAGTGCTACACTAATTAATGGCACAGTTATCTGAAAATGTGACGCTATAATTGTTGAAATAGAAAACTCTTAATGGTGTAAATTGATGACCAAACACACCGACTGGGATGTTTCCTTAAAGCAAAGCTGTACAGAGTAACTTTTTTATTGCAAATATTATTCTAAATTTTTTGTTTGTGTATCTGACTGTTTAAAAAAGGTTATTAAGCCATTAGATGCATCTACAAGTGAGAGGGAAAAAATAGAAAAATAAAAAAAAAATGCAGGGATTTGTTACATGATGTTAGCCTGGTACCTATCACATGTTGTATGACCAGAGTATGCTTGTATTCCACTTTTAGATATCTCTCATTCAGTCATTTTCTTATCAAAACTAGTATTTCATAATCCAATCCCATATCCTCCACCTTATGCAATAGCCTTCCATGATGAATTATATAAAAGCTTTGGTAAAGTCTTAAAGTATCACAGTGTATCCAATTTCCTTGTCAAGCATTACAATATTATAAAATGTGAGCAAGTTACTCAAATATGACCCTCCCTTAATAAAATTTGATTAATACGAGGGTGGTCTGAAAAGCTCTCGGCTTCAGCCAATAGTGTTGCCATCTATGGATAAAATTGAGCATTGTGCAGTTATATATTATTTGCAAATATTTGCAATATAATTATTTGCAATTATGGGCCATAATTGCAAATGACTCCATGCACAGCTTATGCAGGAGGAGTGGTGTGGAGTTTGTGGACATGTGGAATGAGTTTGATGGGCGAAAGGATTTATATAAGATGGATGGTTTGCATCTGAATGCATTTGGTATGTGGAGACTGGAAAAAGTGTTGTTGTTGAATGAAGTGAAAGTGGATGTGCAGATTCAGGGAGGCAGTAGAGTGTATGAATGTGTATAATATGCCCGAGCTAGTACGAAGGACAACAAATCAGAATGGGATAGTTAGTATAAGACATCAAGATAGGGGTGGGACTAACAGGCTTCTGCATTTCATGTATACTATTGTCAGGAGTATTAGGAACAAGGAAGAAGAATTTTTGGCCTTAGTTGGCTCTTCCTGGCCACAGGTTATTGGTGAATCATGGCTGACAGAAGATGATATAGCCAGTGGGATAGAATGTGTTCAGGAGGGACAGAGAGAATAAAATGGGGGAAGGAGTGTTACTGATGATAGCTGATGAACTGCAGCCAAGGAAAATGGAAGTTCAACTGTAGGATAGAGAAAAGAGTACATTTGAGGCTAATTGGTGTGAGATTGAGAATAGCAAAAATGGAAAACACTAGGGGATTCGAGAGTGCTTGATCTAGTAATTGCATCTAAGAATTTGACTATAATGAATATGACCATGTAGCCACCAACTGGTGAGACTGATCATAGGGTCTTGACCTGAGAGGTGGCTAAATGTGTGGAATTTTTAATTAAGACAGGGTACATGTGGAATTACTGGGCTGGTAAGTATGACAAGCTTAGGAGATTGCTTGGTTCAGTGCCATAGCATGTAAAACTGCAAGGGCTTGATGTTGATAGTGCATGGGAGGTGGTTAAGGAGCATTTGCAGGAGGTAATGGCTGACTGTATACCTAGAGTCTGAATAGTAAATCAAGTAGGGATTAATGGATGAATAACACCATTAAGCTTGAGCTGCAAAAAAAGAAACAACTATGGAGGGAATATAAGGAGAAAGGTGACCTGCAGGCACACGAATGGTATAAAGAGCAGGCCAAAAGGGTAACGAGTGTGGTAAGAAGAGAAAAAGCAGATTATGAAATAAAATTAGCCATGCAAGCTAATTCAGAAGTAGAGTCCAAAAGACGGCCTGTGACTAGTGGTGTGCCACAGGGTTCTGTTCTGTTCTTGGAGCACTACTGTTTAATTTGTTCATTAACGATATAAGAAAGGATCTGAGAGGAACTGTTCATTTGTTTGCTGATAATGCAAAGTTGGGTAGAGCAATAATGAATGCACATGATGTCAAACTTTTGCAGGATAATTTGGATAGTTTGGAGGACTAGGCTAAGGAGTATACAACATTACAAGCAGTATACAACATTGGTGGAACTGTACTCCAGGAGATTGACGAGGCCAGGGATTTGGGAGTGTTGGTGGATAGCGAGTTGAAGTTTAGGGGGCACATTGCAAAAGTGGCTAAATCTGCTCATCAAATCATTTGGTTACTGAAGAATACTTTGACAAGCAGAGACAAGCAAGTTATTGTTCCTCCGTATCAAGCCTTGATAAGGCCCCATCTTGACTACTGTGCCCACATTTGCCAGGGTTTCTTCTTGATGGGGAGGAGGTGGAGAAGATCCAGAGACGAGTGACCAAGATGATAGCAGGTCTATGGAATGGACCTTATGAGAACAGGTTGAAGATTTGTGGGTTGCAGAAATTGGTTGATAGGCGGAAAAGGGGTGATATGATTGAGACATTCAAATTACTTAAGGGTTTCTATAAAAATAATTCGGAGGATATTTTTGAGAACAGGACTGGTGGTAGGAGGACTAGGGGACATCCATGGAAACAGGGCAAGAGTGTGGTTAGCAAGGGTGTTAGAGCTAGTGGTAAATGAGTGGAATAAACTGCCAGAGTCTGTTGTGGGTGCCATGACTGTGAATGAGTTCAAGGCGAAGTATGATAGATACTGTGTGAATGTTGAAAAGTGTTCATGACATGATGTTAGGACCTCCCTCTATGAGTCTAAGGACTCCTTGGAGTTGCCCGTAATAATAATAATAATAATAATAATAATGTGTAGGATATATTTTGCATGAAGAATTGCAAATGAAAAGCTTTGTGCAAGATGGGTGCTGCACTTGCTCACAGCAGATCAAAAATTCACTCGCATGAAACTCACTGAACAGTGCTTGGAATGTTTTAACAAGAATAAAACAGATTTTCTTCGTCAATTAATTACTATGGATGAGACTTGGATTCACCATTACACACCAGAATCCAAACTGCAGTCAAAGCAGTGGATAGAAGTCGGTTGTTCAGCATCAAAGATGACAAAGTCGGTTCAATCAGCAGGAATGGTCATGGGCATCTGTGTTTTGGGATGCTAAAGGCATTTTGTTTATTCATTATCTTGAAAAGGGTAAAATAATAACCAGGGAATATTATTCTGATCTTTTAACCAGACTAGACAAAAAAATTCATTAGAAAAGACTCGGTTTGCAGAAGAAAAAAAATCATCTTTCATCAGGACAATGCACCCAGAGGGATAGCTGGGTGGGTGGGGATGTAGGTCCACCCCGGGCAGCACTTTGAACCTTTTTTGAACTTTTGCAATGAATTCTAAAATATAGTCTCGAGAACTCATTTCCAAATATTGTAATACTACTGCAATTTTCCCTCACAGTTGCTGTAAGTGTTGCTAGTTGTGAGAGGAGTTTTACTAAATAAAATTGATTAAGAATTACCTACATTACTATGAAATAGACTTTGCCAATGTCATCAACGATTTTGCTAAAAAAAAAAAAAAAGCAAGAAAAATAACATTTTAGAATTTTAAAATTAAAGTTTTACTTCAAAAATAAGCATAGTGTTTTAATTTATTTCCCTATATATCATTTTGACTTTTTTGTAGTATTTTTGGTTTATTGAGATTGGTGGCAAAAGCTAGTTACACCACTGACTGCACCTGCCAACAAAAGTATTTTGGTAATGGGAAAATTAAGGGATCTGCACTATGAATTGTTGGAACATCCACCTTATTCCCCAGATTTGGCTCCCTCTGACTTCTATCTCTTCCCAAAACTAAAACTCTTCCTCATTGGTCAGTGTTTTTCTTCAAATAAAGAGGTGATTGCAGCTGTAGAGGGATATTTTGCAGATCTTAATGAGAACCACTACAGGGATGGGATAATGGTGATGGAATAAATGTATTAGTCTTAAGGGAGATTATGTTGAAAAATAAAAATAATTTTGATATTATAAATTCGTTTTTTCATTGTTAGACCGAGAACTTTTCAGACTACCCTCATATATATATATACTGAACACAACTGGAGACAAGCCATATCCCTGTTTTACACCTTGATGAAGTTCAATCTCTTCTGTTAATTTATTAACAGAGATTGATATTGAGATTCACACCTTCCTGTAGTAAGGAGGTGTGTACCAAGTGATATAGCTATACCAACGGTTGTTAAGCTACTGGTAGGGCCTTCCTAGCTCAACCAGTCAAGCAGGTGCAGACCACAAAGAGATACCCTGGTCTTGTAGATTGGTGATTTTATGTAAGGCTGGTTATCTTACCAAATAAAAATCTCTATAACCCAGAAGCTTCAACTGGAAAATTCTTCAGATAGAAATAAATCAAGTAATATCTTTGTCAAACAGCATCCTCAACAATAGTAAAAAATCATCCAGCATTACCACAAAAACAAATATTCCAACCATCAAAGATGTTAAATTTTAAAATGTTTGTCAATATTCTTAAAGCTATTTAAACATATATTCAAAATTTTTATAATAAAGTAGTATTCAAAAACTAACCAACTAGCATAAATTATAGATCTCTTTAAAAGTAAAAGAATGCCAATACAATATGATATTCTTCAGTACAAAAACAGTTCGCAGTTTTAAATGCTCAAGTGAATGTGACACATTCAATTTTACAGTCTAATGGCAAATAAATAAATTATACTTAACAAGATATATTCTTCGTTTCATCCTTCACTCAAGTGTGAACAGACAAAAGTTTACATGTGAAATAATTCATCACCAGATCACTTATATATAGAGGCAGATGGATTTACATAAAATGACCATGCAAAAAGCATCATACTGTCAAATAAGGTTTCCCTTTTAGTCCCTTGTTCTTTGCACTGTTTTTAAGATTTTTTTTACAGGAAGCTGCCAATTTGTATGCAAATGTAATACATTATCTCCTGAACCATGAAGAATATAAAATTTAAGCATATGCTGCTGATGACATAATGGGCACCTTGAGAGATAATGATTATATATATATATATATATATATATATATATATTAGGAGAATTCATTTTTACTCGGTAGGAATATTATAAAATAAGTTTAATGACTATTACTGAGAGAAAAGATGGCAAGATATATTTAACAAGATACTACTAGTTTACTAGTTTCGTTACAAGAACATCATCAGGTATCATACTCAAAGAAATATATAAAAAATTACAGAGACTTAAAATTGTATTAACAGAACAAATGAAAAACAGTAGCATGTTTGAAAAAATGCAAGTATGAGTTCCATACAAACGAATACTACGGGCTGTCGCGAGTGCGCCAGTACTGAACAGAAGCAACGTGTGCATCCGAGAGATTGTAGCTCAGGCTGTTGTTGATATGAGAGGAATCTAGAGAAATTTCTCTTGATTCAAAAATCTTTATTTCGAGTTCATCGTAGCACACATGGATATTAGCAGTTTGAGTCCAGTTTACAATGTGCTGGCGGCCTTCGTCTGAATTAGCAGAAAAGAGAACGTGGCTAGAGAGAGCGCTAGCTCTAGTCCTATTATAGGAGATATCTCTACGGTGTTCATCCAAACGTAGAAGGATGGATTTGGCAGTCTGTCCATAATAAGGCTTTCCGCAATCACACAAAATCTTGTAGACTCCTGGAAACTGAGTAGGAAGATGTTTCTGTTTATGTTTACAAAGTAATGAACGAAGTTTTGGAAGCGTAGTGTAGCACGTTTTGAAGTTAAATTTCCTGAGGATCTTTGCCAGTTTTGGTGAAAGAGAGCTGATGTAAGGCAAGGAGATGAAGGCTCTTGGGGGGGGGGGGGGATCTTCAGCAGTAGTTGAGTGCCTGGGGGAAAGAAATTTGTCAATCTTCTTTGGAGAGAAGCCATTGTTAAAAACGTTTTTTTAAGAAAACTGAGTTCATTTATAATTTCTGTTTCTTCGGTAAGTAATGATTTGGCTCGGTGGGCTAAAGTGGAAATAATACCACATTTTTGTGGAGGATAATGATGGGAGGAAGCATGAAGGTATCTGTCAGTATGAGTAGGCTTTCTAAAAATTGAGATTTTAATGTTCTCAGCACATCTGGTAAGTTTGAGGTCTAAAAAGGGAAGACAGTCATCCGATTCCAGTTCGAGGGTGAAAGAGATCTTTTCGTGGCACTTGTTTAGGTGGTCTAAAAATAAATAGAGGTTACTGACGCAGTCTTCCAAGATGAGGAAAATATCATCAATATATCGGTACCAGACTTTTGGTTTAAAGTGAAAGGAGTTAATAGCTTTTCCTTCAAATTCGTTGAGAAATATATCCGCAAGAATCGGAGAGAGTGGGCTGCCCATAGCCAGACCTGCGTTTTGTAAGTAGATCTTGTTATCATATTTGAAGTATCCTGACTTTATGCAATGGGAGAGAAGAGCAAAGAGTTTTTTTGATGATTTATTCTTGAGAAGATCGAGGACTTCTTGAGCAGGAACATTTGTAAAGAGAGAAACAATATCAAAACTTGCCATTAAATCTGTTTTTTTAAGTTTGATGTCCTTGATTTTAGAAACAAAATCTGCAGAGTTTTTAATATGTGAAGAAGAAATTCCAGAAAGATTTCTTAGAAAACTCGCTAGAAATTTGGAAAGATTATAAGTGGGAGAGTGTATGCCCTCAACTATAGGTCTGAGTGGGCAGTTATTTTTGTGAATCTTGGCGAGACCATACAGTCGAGGTATCAAGGGATGAAGCGACCGAAGAGAAAGCCGAATGTTTTTTTGTAACTCTAAGGTGGTTTTTAATAAATTGTTAGTTCTATTATGTAGTTCCATCGTAGGGTCATTAGCAATTTCTGAGTAGGTATCACTATTTAAAAGTTCCAAGATTTTATTATGGTAATCAGACTTGTTTAAGATGACAGTTGCATTCCCTTTGTCTGCGGGAATGATAACTATGTTACTATTATCTTTTAAGGATTTGATAGCTTTCCTTTCAGAGTAAGAAATGTTGTCAGGTGGAGGTCTAGCTTTATTAATACAGAAAATTGCTTCCATACGGAGGAGGTTGGCGTCTTTCTTTGGTAATAAAGAAGCTGCCTTTTCTATCTTTGTTAAGAGATGTTCTCTAGGGATGGATGTAGGAGCAGTGACAAAGTTGAGACCTTTAGCAAGTATGCTTTCTTCTGCCAAAGATAATTGATGGGAAGACTTATTGATGACAACTTTTTTTAGATAGGTAGAGTCAAAATGAGAAGTTTTGTTATCTTGATTATATTTAAGAGAATCATATTTTCTAATGAGTTTTATTTTGTTTAAATTCTGTATTTTAGAAGCCTTAAGAGTGCTAATTTCTTTTAAATGGTTCCAAGATGAACTGTCTAGAGAATGAGAAAAACGTGTTTCGTGAGAGGTCTTCTTGGAAAAATAAGTGGGCAGTTATTTTTGTGAATCTTGGCGAGACCATACAGTCGAGGTATCAAGGGATGAAGCGGCCGAAGAGAAAGCCGAATGTTTTTTTGTAACTCTAAGGTGGTTTTTAATAAATTATTAGTTCTATTATGTAGTTCCATCGTAGGGTCATTAGCAATTTCTGAGTAGGAAATTGTGCTTCCGGACTTGTGCTTCCGGACTGGTAAACCGGTTCTCCTTGAATTCTGATGACTCGAATTTTGAAGACTCGAAAGGGGGAGAGGAGGGTTCCGCCATCTCTCTCTCTCTCTCTCTCACATGCTGTAACACATGACAATAGCTTCAGCTGCTCTAGCTCCCATTCTGTCCTGTGAAGGATGCCACGTAAGTGTGTTATTTCACTCCTTACTGTAACCTCATTCAGATTACTTTCAACCACTTCTTTCATACTCTCATACATACATATCATGCATTATCATTCACTCTTTCCACATTCTCCAGAACACCTTTACTATCTTTCCTTACATCACTGATATTAGTCACTTCATTCTCCTGATTTCCACATGACTCATTTCTTGCACTCACACATAAAAACGTTTATGACACTCTTTCTCTCTCTCCACTCTTGGTGACGTGAAAAATGCTTTCTAATTGATATTGTATATTAAATTTCATAAACTCATAAATATACTCAACTTTATAGTTTAAAGTACCGTATTTTTCGATAGATAACTTGCGCGTTATCTATACAAAAAAGTCTAAATTCGTTGAAAATGAACACACGCGGTATACATTTGAAAGGTATGAGAGGTAAATCAAATGTAATAACTAAACTAAGGTAGAAGTATTACTTAGTATTTATTGAACATTACATTATTCAAATCCAAAAAATTCTTCATCAGACTCAATATTGAAAAAATCAATTGCATTAAAAATTTTGTTGGTATTTCTTCAGCTTCATAATCATTGTTACCGGACACCACTATATTCTCTTGTGCTTTAATGAAACCATTTCTAACACAGTTTTCACTTAGAGCAGCCCAACTTTCTACAATCCACGTAACTATATCTTTATATGACGTTCTTTTCATCTACCCTGTTTTGTTATATTCATGGATGCCATTCAACATCCAGTCTTCCCACTTAGCCTTTCAAAGACTAAGGTGGAAGACTGGATGAACAAAACCACCATTCAAAGACTACAAATTGTCTTTGAATGGTGGTTTATTTACTGCAAGATCAAGGGGGTTGGAGTTTTTTTGTTAAACCACTTGGAATGATGGCCAAATTTAGAATACCTGCAATTGTTTTAACTTCTGCTGTCATGTGTGCCCTACACAAATCCAACAATAACAAAGATTTTGGGTTTAAAAATGCCATTTTTCCCTTTCGCCACACATTCTCCAACAAAAATTTCATAACCTCGGAATTTATCCAACCTTTATCATTAGCAGTAACAATAATATCTTTGGAATCACAACCTTTTGGAACAGTCTTTCTTTTGAAAATCACCATCGGTGGCAGTTTGGAACCATATGCAGTTATGCAGAGAACCACAGTAAAGTTAGACCTTTCGTGCCCTGCTGTAACAACTGAAACCTCTTTTGCTCCCTTCAGATTCACAATCCTAGAACTAGGCATGTCAAAACTTACAGGAACCTCATCCATATTCCCAAAGTGACAAGCATCAACCCCCACACAAGTTTACTCTCAGAAACAAATGAAATTTAGCTACTTTCACTTCCCAGTTGCTCAGCGAATTTTGTCTAACACTAGTGGAGGAGCACACACTTAAATTGTTTCTCTTCATAAATCCAAAAACCCAAGATAGGCAGGCCTTGAAATCCTTTATATTATCGTTTTGCGCAATTCTTTTCGATTCCTGCAACACACAGACAGTAGATATTCTCATACCTTTAGCTGTTTCACTAACAACCAAATCAAACAGTTTTTTTTTCTATGGTTGGCCACAAGAACCTTCTAAACCTCATAGCACGTTTCCTCGTATGTAAACATTTCAGGACTGTTTCAGCCTTTTGCCATTCACAAACACTACTTTCTCCAACACTGAACAATCTACCAGTTTCACGATTCCCTTTTTCCTTTGCTACTACTACCAATTCAAGCTTAAACTTCACTGTGTAGGATTTTCTCCAAGAAGTACTTCTGTCTTTCATGGGTAATTCAGATCTAATAACAAAATATAAACAAATAATGATTTACTTTATGAAATATTTTAAAACAGGATGTACGGAATAATCGACCACTGCTACTATCAATGCATGTGCTTTTAAAGAATTCCTCCATCCTCCATCTGTACTTCCTAACTCTACCGCTAGTTAACACATGCGCGTTATCTGCACATCAAAAGGAGTGATGAAAATGTTGGAGTGTACGTTATCTATCGAAAAATACGGCAAGTAAAATACTACCAAACTAATTACTAACATTATTAATATTCACTAAAATAAAAGATTTATCTCTAAGCCATGTGTAGCACTGTTTCTACTATGCTCAAAAAAAGATTTCAAAAGAACAAAGTCATATCAACTTATTAAGCCTCATAAATCAAGAGTGATGGGATCCTTTGGCATAACATCAAACTACTACATAACAGTATTTATAAATATGAAAAATTCTGAAAGCTTATTTAAAAGAAAGTGCTGAGGCCCAAAGTCATGTGTTTAACCTAGCAATCATAACTACATATGTCATAAAAGTTCCACTGTAAAGGTTTGTATTTCATTGTTTAGTGGTGAGATTTTCTTCAACCTACACTTAACTGGTTTTATGAGACATAAAATTAAGTATCTGTTAATCTTTTCATTAATAAAGTCATATAAGTGTACCAAATAGCCACCTTGAAAGCTTTATTTTTTCCAGGCTGAACAAATGTCTTTCAATTTGATCAATTCAAATCATCAAGCTTAAAGAAATTCTAACATATTTGGTGTAGCAATTCTTTTGTGAGAGAGAGTGTATGTGTGTGTGTGTGTGAGAGAGAGAGAGAGAGCACATGCACACCATTAAATAACTTTTTCTTTTTTTCTTCTAATGTTGACCCAACAAATGAAAGGTAACAAGACCAATAACACTACAATGCCATGTGTGGGCAAGTGATTAAGAAGAAAATGCAGCCTGTTGATATGTTTCTTAAAGAGTGGGAGGTTGTACTCAGTTGGAAAACCAGTACAAGGGAGATTGTTCCAAAGAATAGAGATGAATGGAATGAAAGAAGCAGATTAGAAGTTAGTTTAGTGAGTTCGAAGCTGGACAGTGCATGGGTGTTGGCCAGTGGCTGCTCTATTTCTTCTATGGCTAGAAGAAAGTGGAGGAATTGTAGCAACCAATTCAGAGCAGCAATGCCCATGAAGATACCTATAAAAAGGGCACAGCACTGAAACAGAGCATCTATGATAAAATGACTGAAGGGAGTCTGTGAGGGAAGGGTCATCTATTAAGCAGATTGTCATCCTCTAAATATCATCGAGAATTCTTAGAGAGGGCTTGGGTGATCCACCCCAAATGTGGGAACAGTACTCCAAAGATGGACAGATCTGAGACTTACATTGTTAGGAGTTGAGAGGAAGAGAAGTAATATTTAGGATGGAAAATAAAACCAAGCTTTTTAGAGGCTATGGGAGTAATATATGTTTGTGCCAGTATAAACTGGATGTGACAGTCAACCCAAGAGAAAGTTGATCGTGAAAGAAAACTGGAGCATTATCAAAAATGAGAAGGGATGACGTAGGATATTTCTTGCAGGTAATAAGGCAGGCTTGAGATTTTTTTTGGTATTGAAATTTACTTTACTCTCTTCACCCCATTTCAGGATGTTGAGGAGGTCAGTGTTCAAGTCACTTGTTACTGAAGATCTTGAAGCATCTAACATTTGGATAATGCAGGGTTCAACAAATGATGAAGAGAAATGAAGAGTACCATCATTGGTACTCTTCATTTATGTGAATAGGATTTGAAGTCAAAAAAAGGGGGTCATTGATGTAAAGGAGGATGACAGTGAGTGAGAGCACAGAACCATGAGGCACTCTAGCAATGATGTAGAAATCTGATGGGAGGAAGCCATCCACCATAGCACACAATGAACAACAAAATGAGGAGAGGAAACTGGCAATCCAATCACAGAGTACAGAAGGGAGGCCATAAGATGACAGTTTGTTCAGGAGTGCCAGACATCATCAAATGCCTTAGAAATATCAAGAGTGATAACATAAGTTTCTCCAAATCTTTCCATAGTCTGTATCCAAAGGTAGGTGAGATTAACTAGGAGATTGGCTGTAGAATGAGAATAGCACAATCCATATTGATCATTGCTGATTAACTGATGAGTCTCCAGGTAATGAAGAAACTGGTTATTGAAAACCTCCATCACTTATGAAAGTACTCAGGTGAGAGCAATGAGACAATAGTTAGATGGTTGATTTTTGTCTCCCATTTTGGGTATGGCTGGATGCTTCCATGCCATTGGGTAGATGCCAGTCAAATATGAAAGTTTATATAGACAATACAGGATGGTTATCAATTCTGGAGCACAAGTCTTGAGCACAACTGGAGAAATATCATTTGGACTAGGAGCCTTATTAGTATAAAGATTAATTGGAGGTTTTTCTGATGTCTATTTGCAAAAGTTCAGAGGATGCATGCAGCAGGCTTTTGTTGTCTAGGCAGAAGTTGGACGAAAAAAACTGATGTCAAGAGGGCAGCCTGTTCCTTGGGTGAGGGCACCATAGCCATTAGGATGCAAGAGAGGTGGCAACATTAAAGGACAGAAATTATGCCCAAGAGCCTTAGTAAGGGACCAGAAGGCATCACTTCCAGATAAGCAGGAGGCAAGCTTATTGCATTTCATTACACTCAAATTACACAAACTACACTCAACAAGAAATTCTACTCTTGTTTTATCCATTACCTAAGCATGCGATAAAGAAACATTTTCACTTAAGTATCTTCATACGTTCTATGAAAATTCATCAAGTAAGCAATTAATCGAACAATTCATCATATAGCAATTCACTGCAAAAGCAATTGCCTGAAAAAACAATTCATGATGAATTTCTTTTATAATTCTTCAAAAGAGTAATTTTATTGCAAAATACTGTTTAGAAGTGTTCAGTAACAATACCGAAGATGTAAACAACACGTGTTAGTGGTCTTCAAACTTGTAATAATATTTTTTTGTATTTTAGAACATTATTCTATAAGTGTAAAGGACACTTTCCATGTGCTGATGTGAATCATCTCTAAACAAAAACTTTCATTCTACCTCATTTGTTTTCACAACAATGATGGTCAGATCAAAATCAAAACTATGAATTTTAATATAGATCTTAACTACAAAATTTCTTTAAATTTCATCCAGCAAAATTTAAATTATTAGTATCATTTTGAAACATCTTTGCCAAAATTTTCCAAGAAAAGTGAGCTAGTCATAACTGAAATGTAAAGACAACTAAGTATATTTTCCAAATCTAGAAGTTTATTGAATTCCATAAGTTATCTTATGGAAATTTGATAAATTTTTCTAACAGTTTAAAAACGAAATATGAATAAAATTCATTCCATATTATATAGCATACGAGTGTCACATAATAATAATAATTATTATTATTATTATATCTTCAATTTTATCTGGAATAAATTTGTTTCTAATTTAGAACATGATTTATATAAAATAAGACCCAATGTATATAAGATTTTGAAACACTTAAATGCAGATACCAAAGCAACATAAAATTAAACACTGAATTGAAATTAGAAGAATTTCTAAATTACTACACAGAACTGTGGACAGACAAATATTTTAAAAAAGACAACTGGCAAACAATTAACGAAAATGAAAAGGAAATAACTGAAGAAGAATTAGAAATCAGCCTGAAATTAGCAAGAAACAGAAAATCACCTGGAGAAGATAAGCTAGGTTCAGAACTATATAAATACGCAGGAACAAGATTCAAAGAAAGACTCATTATTTTTAAATAAAATTTACTTAACTGGTATCCCCCCAATAGAATGGAAAAAAGCAATTGTGATTCCTATCTTTAAGAAAGGTAATAGAGATGACCCTAAAAACTATAGAGGTATCAGTATACTAAATTCCTGTTACAAAATATTTCCGTTGTATAAGTCTCTGATCAGACCACACTTGGACTATTGTTCTCAGATTTGGTCCCCAGGATTTGAAGGGGATAAATTAACTGTGGAAAGGATACAAAGACGGATGACAAAGATGGTTTCAGGACTGTACAAGCATAGTTATGAGGATCGGCTGAGAGAATGTGGACTGCAGAGTTTGGTGGATAGAAGAAGGAGAGGTGATATGATTGAGACTTTTAAACTATTGAGAGGTGGTTACAGGATTGACACTGGGGAGTTCTTTTGCTTGGTTGAACAGCAGGAAGGAATGATGACAAGAGGCCATCCCTGGAAGTTACGAAAGGAAACTGTGAGCAAGAGGGTAAGGAGTGGTTTCTTTGCGTGGAGGGTGGTTGAACAGTGGAATGCATTGCCTGATGGAGTGGTGGGAGCGAGAACGGTCAATGAGTTTAAAGAGTGGTATGATAGACTTTGTGTTTCTTAGGGGGGACCTCCCTTTGATGAGTCTTGACAGACTTTATGTTCTTATGAAGGACCTCCCACGATGAGTCTTTTGACTCCATGGAGGCCTGAATAAAAATAATAATAATATATAGCAGAATCTTAAAGAACAAACTAATGAAATATTCCGAAAAATTTATTCTAGAAGTACAGAATGGATTTAGAAAAGGACGATCGTGTATAGACCCGGCCTTTTGCCTAAAATTAATATGAGTGAAAAGAAGAGAATATATTTTGGAAACACATATTGCATTTATTGACTTTGAAAAAGCATTTGACAAAGTTAAAAGAAACATATTATTTAACATATTAAAAGAAAGACAAATACCAAATAATATCCTAAAAACTATCACAAGTATATATGAAAATAATCAAATACAAATAAGATTAAATCATGAGCTATCATATACGATAGAGATAAACCAAGGGGTCTGACAGGGATGTCCCCTCTCAGCAACTCTTTTTAATATCTACTTAAATGAAATAATAATAAAATGGAATAAAAATTTACATCAAGGAATTAAACTTTCTCCTACAGTTAACTTAAACACTCTCCTCTTTGCCGACAAACAAATAATAATTACAAATTCTGAAGATAACTTACAGAAAGCTATTTTAGATCTAAATGAGATATCCAAAGATTAGGGTATGATAATATCAACGGAAAAATCAAAAACTATGGCCTTTAAAGGACAAGATCCAGCAAGAATTAAAATAGCAATAGATAACAAGATCTTAGAACAGGTGAATTCATTTAACTACTTAGGATGTATGATCACTTATGAAAATGAAAAAGATATAAACGTAAAAATTGCACAATATTTAAAAATAACAGGTGTAATTAACTCTATATTTAAACCAAACCTAGTTCAAAAACAAACCAGGCTAAAAGTATACAATACATTAGCCCTACTAGTCTTAATGTATGGGAGCGAAATCTGGACAATAAGACAAACAAAGATTAATAATAACTAATATTTAAGGAATTGACAGCGTATACTAGAAATATAAATTAAATAAACTTTAATATATACTTTCCGATATTTCGGCAAACGTCACGTTGCCATCTTCTTGGGAACTTAATACAAAGACACGTGCACACAAGTACTACATAACAGCAAATGAGAACTGAAGCTAGGAAGTTAACGTTTTCCTAAAGTATTGATGGTGCCCCCTGGCGGGCTATATTGGTGGTTCTTGGCCTTTGGGCTGAAGTTCTTCTGATAATTGTTTCCCAAATTTGGGGCAGTCTCATGCATCCAAATTTGTTGAGGTTTGGCATGTTCCTAAGGTCTGAGGCTGATTCCATGAATAGTCTTTCACACTTGAACTTGCTGCGGTGTATGACTGTGGCTTTCTTCCATCTTATTCTATGGCGAGTATCCAGAGCGTGGTCTGCAAGCTCAGAGTGGCTGTACTGGTGAAATCGGATGTAATCCTTGTGTTCTGAGATTCTGATATTTGCTGTCCTGCCTGTTTGGCCAAAGTAAGACAATTTACAGCTGCAAGGGACCTGGTATACACCAGGTAGGTCTAGGGGATTTTTTTTTTTTTTTTTTGGAAAGTTTATTTTTCACTTGGTTAGAGTATAATAAATTTAGTTTAATCCTTTATCCAAGTGTGAGCAAACAAAGTTTGCGCCTGAAAGTATCTTCAGGACTGGGTTAAGGTGGTACACACCAGGGCAACTCGTTGCAAAGGTGGAGCAAGCTACCAACACTCCTATCTCAGTATCTCCTATAATGCAAAACACATCTCCTTGCGGATATGTCTAATGTTATGCATTAAGGGAAGGGCCACTACCCAGACTAGTTTCGACCTTTATTGAGGTAGAATGGGAGTTCATGTCTCTCATCATTGGCCTTTGGAGAATAAAGCATGCTGAGGATCAGCAGACAGTAAAAGAGGAGTATGATATAAGATAGAGTAGGATAGTAGGAGGTAAAAAGAGGCCTCAGTCAACCTGTTTAGCCTTATTGGCTAATTGGTCTGTAACATGTAATCTCAATTTACCTGTTCAGAAAAGGTTAAACATAGACTTTTGTCTATAGTTCTCATATTATTTTATCTAAAGTAATGATTTACTCCAGTATTAATGGAGGTTCTTTTTATGTTACTAGATATATCCTTATTTTTATTCCAGGTAAATATATATATATATATATATATATATATATATATATATTTTTTTTTTTTTTTTTAAACAGGATGTAAATAATAGGACCTGTTTAAATATTTATTTTAAATCTAAAATAACGGGACTTAAGGTCCGGTAAGTAGGAATGAATAGGAACTTACTGAGGAACTTGTATACCTGGTACCACTGGGACTTAGAATGGGGAAGAGACTGGCACGGGAGATGCCGCTCACGAGGAGCGGCACCGCCTCGCAGTAAGCCTTCGCCGCCCGGGTTCTCAGCTCTCCCCCCCTTGTTTGGAGTAAAGAAACCGTGCCAGCGAAAGCTTTGTGGCTAGGGGAAACAGAGTGGTTATTCTTTTTCCTGGGGTGGGGGGATGGTGGGTTTTTTTTGGGTTCTAAAGAGATATACAGGGCTTGATGCATCCCTGTATAAGAAAGCATATTATCGGTGGTTTGCAGTATTGATTCACAAATTTAAAGTCTCCTAGTAAGTGCCTTTCTTGTGCAAGAAATTTGGGTAAGTAGAAAAAGAAACCTTTTCTTATTCTTGCATACATTAAATTTGCGTCTCGTACCTGGGATTTTTTCCGTACTTTCCAGATGTGATATTTTAGTACATTGATTAGGAAGATAGTGAACTTTTGGGTTTTTTGGCGGGAATTGTAGTCGTACTACCTCTTCTACTGTCAGCATGGGGATTCCCAATGCTGTGCTGAGTCTCCGCCAGATGCGTTGGGCTGGTGGGCAAAAATAAAAGAAGTGGTCCACCGTTTCCAAGTCCCGGCAGACATCGCAGAATGGGTCGCACGGGTTAGGTACATACCGGGATTTCACCTGTTTCACCGGGAGCCGCCCGTAGGCTATTCTCCAGGCTAGATCCCGATGAAAAGGCTGTCCCCAGCTATTTTTGATGTTTCTGAAGAGAATTTCATTATTTGTACTAAGATTGGGTGTATCACGCCTGGAAAGTTGGAAGAAATCCCAGTATACTGCTTTGGGTTTGTGTGTGAGGATTGCTATTCCTCTGTCTCTGAGTGTTGTGATCGATTTCACTACTGTACGGTACCACTTGGGCACCCCCCTTGCGCGGGGTCCAGCATAGTCCGTGATCCCAAAGAGGGGGAGGAAAAGTCCTATAAAATATCTAATTAGTAGGCCAGAAATGTGGTTGGAGTTTAAGGCCTTCCGTACGGTTTTGAACGTGTTTGCTTGTAGCAAGCTTCTGTGATCGGGCAGAGCATAACCCCCTTCTTCCTGTTTGAGTTGTAGATATTCTTTCTTTACTTCGCGTTTTCTCCCATTCCAGAAGAAATCCAGGAGTTCTTTTGATAATTTATTTTCTTGTGCCAGTGTGATGCCTGTGATATTGACAGTGTGCATCAGCATTGGGGTGACGATTGTTTTTATTACTGTCGCTCTGCCATAAAAGGAGAAGAAGGTTGGTTTGAACAGCCTTATCCTTTCCCTGCTTGTCTCCTGCAATTTTTGGATTGGTAGTGCTAGGGTGTCTGAAAAAGGCATGCCTAGTATAGTTACAGGCTGTGCCTGTAGCGTTAAACCGTAGGGAAGTCCAGTGCTATGGAAATTTCCGAAACTTTTGATTTTGGTTTTTTGTGCGTTAACGCGAAGACCACTGACTATGCTGTATTTTTGCAGCGTGTGCAGATAGATATAGATGGACTCAGAGTCTCTGAGTGTAGCCACTACATCGTCTGCATATGCCACTATTTTGCATTGTCTGGAGCCTTGGGGCAGTGGAATACCGTTAATTGCAGGGGTGTTATCAATTCTTTTGATTAGGGGTTCTAATACTAGGGAGAAGAGGAGGGCGCTTAGCGGGCAGCCTTGCCTAACCCCTCTCTTTATGCGGATTGGTTCTGTTAGAAACCCATTAATAGATAGTTGGGTCGTGGCTTCCGCATACATGTTTTTAATTGTACGCCGAAGTCTCGGGCCCACGCCTGTTTTTAGTAGGATGTTCTGCAAGTACCTGTGGTTGACGCTGTCAAACGCTTTCTCCAGGTCGGTGGAGAGAAGTGCCAGGGGGTATTTTTTCTCTTTGGCCAGTTTGATCAAGTCTCTTAACAAAAAGAGATTGAATTCCATAGATCTACCAGGGATCCCATAGACCTGTGAGCTTGTTATTATTTTTTCGATACCACCCTTAAGGCGCGTGCAGATAATTTTTGCAAAAATCTTGTAGTCTACGTTGGTTAGGGAGATTGGACGCCAGTTATTCGACAAAGTCCGATCTCGGTCTTTCTTGGGGATAAAGATGGTGTGGCTCTTAACGAATTCCTCGGGGATGTTTCCCGAAGTGAGGAATTCGTTAAAGATGTTTATTAACGCTGCCAATGCAAATTCCCAGATAGATCTATAGAATTCTATCCCCAGTCCGTCTGGCCCTGGGGTCTTCTTTGTTTTCATCATTCTGTACGTGGCCTTTAATTCGGCTGCAGTTATCGGCCTGTCCTGCAGGGCACTAAGATGATCGGGAAAACGTGTTGCGTCCCACTCACTGAAGTCA
The DNA here is from genome assembly GCF_054136105.1 of Typopeltis vanoorti. Taxonomy (NCBI): domain Eukaryota; kingdom Metazoa; phylum Arthropoda; class Arachnida; order Uropygi; family Thelyphonidae; genus Typopeltis; species Typopeltis vanoorti. The sequence continues at coordinate 47,366,747 of NC_143557.1, read as the reverse complement.
TCCGTGCCCTGCCGGTCAGAGAAGATACCGATATACTGCTGATGAAAGTGACCGAGTATTTCGTGGGTTGAGCGTAAAATCTGGCCCTTCTCCTCGATCTGGTGAATCGTTTTCTCATCATTAGCCGCCACCCGTTGTTGGTTGTAGAATGCGGCGGAAGGTGTTTCCAAATGTCTGAGATAGAGTCTCGTTCGAAAGTCGAGGTCCTCGACTCTACTCTGCCGCTCTTGCTGCAGTTCTATTTCTACTTGTCTGATGAGATCTCCGCAGGGAACTCCGCTCCGTTCGTTTGTCCGGTACCAGCCGAGTTCCCTGTAGAGATCCCTCAGCCGTTTGCGTTTTTGGTAGGCCCTTTCGCGTCCACATTTTTGGAACAGTTCCCTAGCCTGCCTCTTGAAGGTCAGCCAGTTTTCCCAGTCCCAGTTGGTGTTTGTCCATCCGTCACAGAGGTTCTGTAGCTGGTCGCTGAAAAGACTGGGGAAGGTAGGAGGGAGCCTCCAAGGACCTCTGGCTGTTTCCATCACCTCTGGGAGCGTGATTTTTAGTATGACCATCTTGTGGTCGGTTGTCAAGTTATGCACTGCGGTGTGACGTATCCTCTGAACATATTGTTCCAGGTTTTGGGACACGTACACCCTGTCTAGTCTTGTCGATATCTGGCCGCGTCCCCACGTAGTTTCTACTTTGGCGGGGTTATTCCGCCTCCAGATATCGACGAGGTCAAAATTTATACAGCATCGATTTAAAGCGGCAATGCCGCCAGTTCCGTTGTTTGCGTTCCCGCCTATTTTGTCTAGACGTGTGTCTTCCACACAGTTCCAGTCTCCTGCAACTATTAGGTGTTCTGCTCCCAGGAGATAGTTTTCAAGGGCAGAGAAGAAACCACTTCTGTGGTATGGATTGTTCGGGGCGTAAACTGCAGCAAGTCGGATGGTACGGCCACCGTACTTCCAGTCCACCGTTACTAGGCGTCCTGTGGCGTCTTTTTGGACGTTGAAGAACCCCCCCCGCGATTGGGGGGCGAATTAGTATCCCCACCCCTCGCGAGTGAGCGTCCCCGAAGCACCAGTAGCTGGTGACCGGATAGCTTCTTGAGAAGTTCTCCACGTCCCAATGCTTATAGAAATGGGTTTCTTGTATCAGGAGGATATTAATTTTGTGTGTTAACATTAGCCTCCAGACAGCGCTTTGCGCAAAGGGGTTGCGTAGTCCGTTAGTGTTTAAAGTTGCGATTTTAACTTCCATGTTGGTGTTAGAATGAGGGGGGGGCGTTATCTGGTGTTTGTTTTATGAAACCCGGTTCTGGTTCCTCGTCGGAGCTGGTTGCACTTTGAGCATCCGAGACAATGACAAGCCTGTCTGTAGAGTCCCTGTCTTCGTCAGAGTCCATTTCGTGGACTTGGGGTTGTGCCAATTGATCCATTACTGGGGGTAGGGGCTCTCTAACATTGTAACGTCATTGTCGAGGGGCTTTGCGCCTATTGTTCGACGTTGACCTGTGGTCTCTGTTTCGTCCTCCGATGACATCATGCTGCTTTGTTTCGCTTTTTTCTTTTCCTGTGATTCCGTTTCTCTTGCGCGCTTTGTTGGGGCGCTGGGTGTGACCTCTTCCTCTTTCCTGCAAGCTTCATGGTTTGCCACATTGATGCTGGTGATGTTCTGTGTGTGGCGGCTTGCCTTGGGTATCTTTGGGGTTTTCGTTTCCGTTGCTGCTTCCTTTTCAGCCTGCTGGCCGAGCTCCGGAAAATCGCTCCTTGATATTTTCTCAGGGTTCCCGATGGGCGTTGCCCTAATCGGTGTTATGGTCCCTCCTGTTGCTTCTGAGTGTGTCTTGTACGGACATGTGTCCAATTTGTGGGTCAGAGCCCCACACTTAATACAGGGTTCTGTACAGCTTTCCATTTTATGCTTTGACGATTTGCAATTTCTGCATTGTATTCGAGGGCAATCTGCCCCAAGGTGTTCCTCCAAATTACATCTAAAGCACCTTTTTTTCACACCTGGGTAGTTCACCATTACCCTCGTTCCCCCCAAAAAAACAAAATTGGGGACTTCTTTTTTCATGTCAATCTGGATTTCAACGTCTCCTGTTTTCCATCCTTTATAGTCTGCATATTCCATTGCTTTAATCTCGTGAATTTCCCCCCATTGGCTAAAGAATTTCTTGACTTCAGGTTCGTTCTCTAGGTATTCTAGTGGAAACCTGGTTATTTTTAGCGTTTTTCGTAGGCTCCCTACTAGAAACGGTCTGATTGTTTGTCCACAACAAATGAAACCCTCTAATGATTTCTTTTTTGTTTGTTCGCTTTTGACCACTATTTGAAATCTATTGTTCCCATAAGGTATAAAACCGTATATATTTTCAGCCCCTACTGTTTCGATTAGAGCTCTCGCTAACGCCCGCTGATCTACGGGCTTCGTGAGCTCGATACCGAGCGTCCTAGTTCTAGGCAAAAAATGCGACATGGTTACAGAAATTCCTGACTACTGGGTGTAGAAAGGGAATGTAAGGAGGGGGGGGGGGGAAAATCGAGGAACATTGGGCGTTCCTCGCCGCAAACAAAGCGATACCAGAATAGACGGATAAAACAGGCAATAAAAAGAAAAAAGGTCTTATCAAAGCTGGGGTACTACTGCGGAATCTGCGCATGGAGCTCTCTTTTCGGGCCGTTGAAACTGGATCTTCTTGAGAGGTAGACGTCTGCCTTCGGCCGGAGCTTTCTCGGGGGTCCTCGGGAACTGTCTCTGGAATCCGCTGCGTTCTGTCGATATTGAGGTCTCTTCAGTGGGAGCCAGACCCAAGTGGAGATATCAAGCAGAAGCATTAGCAGGTCATCTCTACCTATAGGAATTGCCAATTGGTGTGCCACCCTTTTTTAATAATTTACTCTGGATTTAGAGAAAGATGTTGAAAGTTTATTTTTCACTTGGTTAGAGTATAATAAATTTAGTTTAATCCTTTATCCAAGTGTGAGCAAACAAAGTTTGCGCCTGAAAGTATCTTCAGGACTGGGTTAAGGTGGTACACACCAGGGCAACTCGTTGCAAAGGTGGAGCAAGCTACCAACACTCCTATCTCAGTATCTCCTATAATGCAAAACACATCTCCTTTGTTTGCTCACAAACTTTGTTTGTTCACACTTGGATAAAGGATTAAACTAAATTTATTATTTTACTTTATTATTTATTATATTAATTTATTATTATACGAAATACTCGGTCACTTTCATCAGCAGTATATCGGTATCTTCTCTGACCGGCAGGGCACGGATGACTTCAGTGAGTGGGACGCAACACGTTTTCCCGATCATCTTAGTGCCCTGCAGGACAGGCCGATAACTGCAGCCGAATTAAAGGCCACGTACAGAATGATGAAAACAAAGAAGACCCCAGGGCCAGACGGACTGGGGATAGAATTCTATAGATCTATCTGGGAATTTGCATTGGCAGCGTTAATAAACATCTTTAACGAATTCCTCACTTCGGGAAACATCCCCGAGGAATTCGTTAAGAGCCACACCATCTTTATCCCCAAGAAAGACCGAGATCGGACTTTGTCGAATAACTGGCGTCCAATCTCCCTAACCAACGTAGACTACAAGATTTTTGCAAAAATTATCTGCACGCGCCTTAAGGGTGGTATCGAAAAAATAATAACAAGCTCACAGGTCTATGGGATCCCTGGTAGATCTATGGAATTCAATCTCTTTTTGTTAAGAGACGATCAAACTGGCCAAAGAGAAAAAATACCCCCTGGCACTTCTCTCCACCGACCTGGAGAAAGCGTTTGACAGCGTCAACCACAGGTACTTGCAGAACATCCTACTAAAAACAGGCGTGGGCCCGAGACTTCGGCGTACAATTAAAAACATGTATGCGGAAGCCACGACCCAACTATCTATTAATGGGTTTCTAACAGAACCAATCCGCATAAAGAGAGGGGTTAGGCAAGGCTGCCCGCTAAGCCCCCTCCTCTTCTCCCTAGTATTAGAACCCCTAATCAAAAGAATTGATAACACCCCCGCAATTAACGGTATTCCACTGCCCCAAGGCTCCAGACAATGCAAAATAGTGGCATATGCAGACGATGTAGTGGCTACACTCAGAGACTCTGAGTCCATCTATATCTATCTGCACACGCTGCAAAAGTACAGCATAGTCAGTGGTCTTCGCGTTAACGCACAAAAAACCAAAATCAAAAGTTTCGGAAATTTCCATAGCACTGGACTTCCCTACGGTTTAACGCTACAGGCACAGCCTGTAACTATACTAGGCATGCCCTTTTCAGACACCCTAGCACTACCAATCCAAAAATTGCAGGAGACAAGCAGGGAAAGGATAAGGCTGTTCAAACCAACCTTCTTCTCCTTTTATGGCAGAGCGACAGTAATAAAAACAATCGTCACCCCAATGCTGATGCACACTGTCAATATCACAGGCATCACACTGGCACAAGAAAATAAATTATCAAAAGAACTCCTGGATTTCTTCTGGAATGGGAGAAAACGCGAAGTAAAGAAAGAATATCTACAACTCAAACAGGAAGAAGGGGGTTATGCTCTGCCCGATCACAGAAGCTTGCTACAAGCAAACACGTTCAAAACCGTACGGAAGGCCTTAAACTCCAACCACATTTCTGGCCTACTAATTAGATATTTTATAGGACTTTTCCTCCCCCTCTTTGGGATCACGGACTATGCTGGACCCCGCGCAAGGGGGGTGCCCAAGTGGTACCGTACAGTAGTGAAATCGATCACAACACTCAGAGACAGAGGAATAGCAATCCTCACACACAAACCCAAAGCAGTATACTGGGATTTCTTCCAACTTTCCAGGCGTGATACACCCAATCTTAGTACAAATAATGAAATTCTCTTCAGAAACATCAAAAATAGCTGGGGACAGCCTTTTCATCGGGATCTAGCCTGGAGAATAGCCTACGGGCGGCTCCCGGTGAAACAGGTGAAATAATTGGTATGTACCTAACCCGTGCGACCCATTCTGCGATGTTTGCCGGGACGTGGAAACGGTGGACCACTTCTTTTATTTTTGCCCACCAGCCCAACGCATCTGGCGGAGACTCAGCACAGCATTGGGAATCCCCATGCTGACAGTAGAAGAGGTAGTACGACTACAATTCCCGCCAAAAAACCCAAAAGTTCACTATCTTCCTAATCAATGTACTAAAATATCACATCTGGAAAGTACGGAAAAAATCCCAGGTACGAGACGCAAATTTAATGTATGCAAGAATAAGAAAAGGTTTCTTTTTCTACTTACACAAATTTCTTGCACAAGAAAGGCACTTACTAGGAGACTTTAAATTTGTGAATCAATACTGCAAACCACCGATGATATGCTTTCTTATACAGGGACGCATCAAGCCCTGTATATCTCTTTAGAACCCAAAAAAAACCCACCATCCCCCCCCACCCCAGGAAAAAGAATAACCACTCTGTTTCCCCTAGCCACAAAGCTTTCGCTGGCACGGTTTCTTTACTCCAAACAAGGGGGGGAGAGCTGAGAACCCGGGCGGCGAAGGCTTACTGCGAGGCGGTGCCGTTCCTCGTGAGCGGCATCTCCCGGGCCAGTCTCTTCCCCATTCTAAGTCCCAGTGGTACCAGGTATACAAGTTCCTCAGTAAGTTCCTATTCATTCCTACTTACCGGACCTTAAGTCCCGTTATTTTAGATTTAAAATAAATATTTAAACAAGTCCTATTATTTACATCCTGTTTAAAAAAAATAAATAAATAAAAAAAATAAATAAATAAATAAATAAATAAATAAATATATATATATATATATATATATATATATATATATATTTACCTGGAATAAAAATAAGAATATTATCTAGTAACATAAAAAGAACCTCCATTAATACTGGAGTAAATCATTACTTTAGATAAAATAATATGAGAACTATAGACAAAAGTCTATGTTTAACCTTTTCTGAACAGGTAAATTGAGATTATATGTTACAGACCAATTAGCCAATAAGGCCAAACAGGTTGACTGAGGCCTCTTTTTACCTCCTACTATCCTACTCTATCTTATATCATACTCCTCTTTTACTGTCTGCTGATCCTCAGCATGCTTTATTCTCCAAAGGCCAATGATGAGAGACATGAACTCCCATTCTACCTCAATAAAGGTCGAAACTAGTCTGGGTAGTGGCCCTTCCCTTAATGCATAACATTAGACATATCCGCAATTATAGGAGATACTGAGATAGGAGTGTTGGTAGCTTGCTCCACCTTTGCAACGAGTTGCCCTGGTGTGTACCACCTTAACCCAGTCCTGAAGATACTTTCAGGCGCAAACTTTGTTTGCTCACACTTGGATAAAGGATTAAACTAAATTTATTATAGGTCTAGGGGAAGTGGTTGGTCTTTAGTGGAGCGGATAAGGGATGCCAATTCAAAGGCCTGCCATTACGGCAAACAGAAGCTTAAGTTATCCAGACAACTTAACCATCTGGCATTCCTAAAACGTTGCCAGGATAATCAAGTTATCCCAAACTATGTAAAATTTAAACACCGCTTCATCTCACAGAAAGCTCTCCGTATCTACAACCGGGCAAGCCAGGCTTTACTTCGGGAGCAAATTACTGCTACACGCGGTTCCCTAGCTGACATAAACAGAGTTATTTTAGCGCTAGAGAATGAGCTTTCACATACGCTTAATCACGAGCTTTGGTCAGTCCTACATGACGTCTCATGTACAGCAGCTAATAAAGAATTCAATCGAATACGGAGCCGACATATCAACAAGTTTGATAAATTAATAAAGAACTCGCCGTCCAAACCTAAACTACAAACCAACACTGTAGTTAACCTTTCTTCGGTTATCTTGAAGTCTGAAGCACTCAACGCTATGTCACGTGGTCACAACTTCGCCATTGTTCCTAAGAAATTACCGGCCAAGGAATTAATGATCCAAATTGAACTTGGAATTCGCCAACTTCCAAGCCACATCGCCAACAATATTCGATTGGATGTAGCCTGTGTTCTCAAAAAAACAAAACCTCCAAAATCCAACATATCTATTAATGAATACAAGTCACTACAAGAATTGAAGAGAAACAAAGAAATAGTGATCACCAAAGCAGATAAGGGGAACGCCACTGTGGTACTCAACCTTAATGACTACACAGGTAAGCTCAAGGCTTTGCTATTAGATCGATCCACTTACCTCCCCATTAATTACAATCCCACCAACTCACAAATTAGAAAACTCCATAGGCTTCTTAAGAAGGTTACTTCAAGCCCTAACCACTGAACTAAATCACATCCATGACACTTTCTCAGCCAATGGCTACCCCCCCCAAAAAAAAAAAATCCAGAAAATACTTAACCCAGTTATCCACAACCCACCATCCCCTCTCCTTCACAAAAAAGATTACTCTAAATCCATCACCATTCCCTACATCCGAGGCACCTCGGAAAAAATCAACAAAATCTTAAGAAAACACGAATTAACCACTTGTTATACACCACATACAAAATTGGCATCCCTTATCCGCTCCACTAAAGACCAACCACTTCCCCTAGACCTACCTGGTGTATACCAGGTACCTTGCAGCTGTAAATTGTCTTACTTTGGCCAAACAGGCAGGACAGCAAATATCAGAATCTCAGAACACAAGGATTACATCCGATTTCACCAGTACAGCCACTCTGAGCTTGCAGACCACGCTCTGGATACTCGCCACAGAATAAGATGGAAGAAAGCCACAGTCATACACCGCAGCAAGTTCAAGTGTGAAAGACTATTCATGGAATCAGCCTCAGACCTTAGGAACATGCCAAACCTCAACAAATTTGGATGCATGAGACTGCCCCAAATTTGGGAAACAATTATCAGAAGAACTTCAGCCCAAAGGCCAAGAACCACCAATATAGCCCGCCAGGGGGTACCATCAGGACTTTAGGAAAACATTAGCTTCCTAGCTTCAGTTCTCATTTGCTGTTATGTAGTACTTGTGTGCACGTGTCTTTGTATTAAGTTCCCAAGAAGATGGCAACGTGATGTTTGCCGAAATATCGGAAAGTATATATTAAAGTTTATTTAATTTATATTTCTAGTATACGCTGTCAATTCCTTAAATATTAGTTATCATGTTTAACCAGCATATAAGCCTCTCAACAAGAAAAAAACAAAGATTAACAACAGCAGAAATGAAGTTTATGAGAAAAACTGCAAAGTATACCCTATTTGATCACAAAAGAAACGAAGATATTATGAAAGAATTAAACCAAGTACCAGTAATAGAAAAAATTAAAAAATATAAACCTAAATGGATGGAACACGTTCAAAGAATGAAAACAGAAAGATTACCAAAACAAGCCTTAAACTACAGGCTATTAGGAAAAAGAAAACCAGGATGTCCTCTTAAATGATTCGATGATGACTTCTAAGGCCGGAACAGGCCATGCTAGGCCTAAATCCTTGATACACATGATGATGATGATGATGATTATATCTTAAATTAACAACATAAGGATAACATGCAATGATGCATCCAGGCTGATATTTTGTTGCCAGTGAACCATCTGGATTGATTATTATTAATTTATTTATAGTGCAAATTGCAAAATGCTGATGTGCAGAATAAAAACATACAATTAGCAAACCTGCCCTTATGATAATCATTCCTAAATTTCATAAACATGATGCTCTGGGAATGCTTGCAAGGTAGTCAAAAAGTCATGTTTTTCACAATAAATTATTTTCCATATTAGATCCTAAGGTTAAATACAGTCGCAGTCAAATTTTGTAATTTATATGTGCATATGCTATGTCACTTTCATGAAATAGTCTCTTTGTTTTCATTTAAGAAGTGCCTGCTCTCTCATCCTTTCTTCCTTTTTTCACCCTGATTATGTTTTCAAACTCAAGTGCTGAAATGAATCAGCAAAATAAATCTACATTATGCCCCAAATTATTCTGCAAGTCATCAGTTAATCTGTACCATTACTGAAAAACAAACAAAAAAGTACTAATCTGCAGCTCTCCAGATTCATTTGTACCTTTATTAAAAAAAGCGCTCTCCCTCAATAAACCGAAACCACCTTAGGATTTTTCATGAGTAGCATTCTTGCTCTTTATATATAATAATGAACCTACTCTGCTGCTAATCCACAACAGCCATAGTAGAGCTATTAATGGATTAACCGTAACAGATCAACCTTTGTCTTTAGCAAACTTCAAGTATACTAAAAAAAAAAAAAACTTAAAAGTTTCCTTTGGAAGTTTTTCCACTTGGTTATACTATATATTAAAGAAGCCAAGATATTATATTCTTGGTTTAACACTTTGAGTCCTATCAATGTAAATATACATCGATATGTATATATACTTATAGAAGTGCAAGCAAACAAAGTTTGTGCCTGAAGTATTTTCAGGACAATGCAACTCGTATATAGAAGCTAATGACTTTACATCACCTGCCTTAGTATCCCATAATGCAAAGTATATATATCCTTGCAGACATGTATAATGCTATGCATTATGGGAAGGGTCACCACGCAGACTGTTTTCAACCTTTATTGAGGTCTCATCAGTGGAAGCCAGACCCAGAGGTGATACCAAAGTTGAAGTAATGCAGAAGTCATATTTCCATACACGAGTAACCAAAAGGTATCACAGCTTATTATTAAAATACTCTGGATTAGAGATAGTTGTTTTTCCAACAACTATCTCTAATAAAGGAAAGGCATCTTAAAATTATAAATTAAAGAAGCCAAGAAATTATATTCTTGGCTTTTCTTATTTTATTCTTTTTCTTATTCTTTCATTTCTTATTCTTCAATATTTTAATTCTTTTTGCTGCACAATTTATTTATTGTTTTTTTTTCCAATGAATAAAAAAAGGATTTCACATATGTAAAAGTAAAATAACTATTTTGAAATATGACAGATCATCTTTAGCAATGAATATATTTACCAATTCTAAACTTGCAGTCATTTATTTTTCAAATCAGTACAATGGAACAAGATAATTTATATTTCTTTCATTATACTAACAATATTGCAGATATTATTTTTGCACTATTATTATGCTAAATATTTACAGACAGAAATGTTTGAAAATGGGAATTTTTTTTTCTTTTTTAATATCGAAAATTTATATCCAATTATATTTCATTAGGATATCGATTACTTTCATGTTTACCTTAAAATTTGCAATCGATATGATGGTCAAATATATGAAACATGACAACAATAGCAAATGGGAACTGTAGGTAAAAAAGAGGATTATGGAAAAGATATAAGGAAAGGGTTGGAGAGCAGATGCATGAAGAATATGAGAATCAGGCCAGGAGTCTCATATTCTTCATGCATTGGCTCGAAAATACGAGACTCAGGACTAGAGAGCAACTACTATGATAAAGAAGGCAAAACTGAAATAAGAGAAGAGATTGGCCATGATATATATATATATATATATATATATATATATATATATATATATATAAAAATCCTAAGGAAATCTTTTGTTATATGGCCAGTAAGAGGAGGAATGATTGTGGAAGAATGACATTGATGGACAAAAATAGGGATACAGTGACTAATGCAAATGATATAGTAGTATTGTTTAATGAACACTTTACTGGGTTATTTCAACCTGGAGAGAAATAGGTTTTAATACTAGAGGGATAGGGCAGGTTTGAGGTTTAGAAGTGCAAGAAGACAGTGTTTCAAATAGTGAGCACTATAGATATCAATAAAGCAATGGGACTGGATATTTCGACACAGGTTTTGAGAGAATGTTCTAAAGATCTGATGACTCCATTGATCTGAATTTACAATAAAAGTCTGGTCATGGGAAAAGTGACCTAGGAGTTTAAGGAGGATGAAGATAGTGCCATTGCATAAGGGTGGAAGCAGACATGAAGTGTCAAACTATAGACCAGTTTGTGTTTCATCAGTAGTTGTTCAGATTTTGGAGAAATTAGTGAGGGATCATTTACAGCATGGGGCAGATGAGGGTAATATTATCTGTAAGAATCAACATGGATTTGTTAAGAGCTACTGTTCTTTTAGTAAAATGATTGCCTCTTATAATAAAGTGACAAGAGCAGTTGATAAAGGGAAAGGCATATTCTGCTTTTTTTGGGGGGGAGGGGTTACAACAAAAGCATTTTACAAGGTGTCATATGATAAGCTGATATTTAAGTTACAGCAAATGGGTTTAGACGTCACATTAGTAAACTGGATTTAGGATTGGCTTTCTGATAGGTATCAGAGAGTTGTGTATGGGGGAGCAGTATCAAGGTAGCAGAAGGTTACAAGTGGAGTCCCAAAGGCAGTACAGTAACGAGGGTATGAAGCGCCTGTGGCAAGTTTCTAACTTGCACCCCCCAATCCAATGCAAGTGTCTAACTTGCACCCCCAATCCAACGTAAGTGTCTAACTTGTACCCTCCCAACCCAAAAATGACAAAAATTTTGAAAAATTTAAATGTAACGAGTTAAATTTTTACTAAATGCAATATGTTAAATACTTACTATTAACCCCATCAAAATGAGTTGCAGTGTGTTGCAGAATTTGTGTGTCTAAAGCAGTGTATTGCCAAAATTTAAAAATACAATATAAAATAGCGGACTTTTAAATCTATTTATTTATTTTTATTTTTTCCAAACCTAGTTGCACCCGTGGTGGGCGTCTCTTTCGCCACGCCCTCGTTACAGCACTGCCCAAAGGGCTCAGTACTGAGACCTGTATTGTTTAACCTTTATATCAAAGACATTGTAGGGGAATATTCAGTTGTATGACGTGAAGTTGGGAAGTGTTATTAGTAACAGTGCAGCTGTAGTAGCCCTGCAAGAGGATTTCAATAAACTGGAGAGATGGGCAAATGAATGGGGATTTCAGTTTAATTAAACTAAATGTAAACTCTTGAAGTTTGAGATATAATGATGAGGGGGGGGGGCTGCACATTCTGTTGAAGGAACTACACTAGAGGAAATTGGGGGGAGGCAAAGGATCTTGGGGGTAATGTTTGATAGAAACCTGAAATTCAGGAAACATACTGCAAAAGTGGTCAAAGTAACCCAGAGGAATACTGCAGTACTAAGAAGGATGGTGATCAGCAGAGATAAGAGTTCTCATTGTATAAAGCTTTAATCAGACCACACTTGGACTACTGTGCCACAATATGGTCCCACAATTTGAAGGGGATAAATTAACCTTGGAAAGAGTACAAAGGTAGATAATCAAGATGATATCAGGACTGTACAGTGTTGGTTATAAGAATAGCCTGAGAAAATGTGGACTGCTAAGTTTGGTAGAGAACAAGGAGGTACTTTCAAATTAATAAGGAGATAATAAGACAGACATTTAAACTGTCGAGAGGTAGTTACAGAGTTGACACTTGGAAGTTTGTTCATTTGGAAGAACAGGAGAAAGAGCAAGGAAAAGGGGCCATCCATGAAAGTTCCAAAAGGAAGTTGTGAAAAAGAAGGTGAGGAGTGGAGAATAATAATAATAATAATAATAATAAACTATACAGATTGATTCCACCCCCCAACCACCATACACAGACACACACACGTAAGGAACTAACCTTGTTTTGTACTGGAACTTTTTGCAGAAACTTAATTTGAAACCTATTACTTCATTTTACTGTTTCAAGAAAAGAAATAAAATTGGGATGCTTAAGGATCTAAGCTGTATAAGTGGGAGGAGACCTCCACATAGCATTGGAAGAAAATGCAGAGAACCAACTGAGGCTCTTGAACTAATTTCCAATCCTCACCTTCACGTGGTGCACCCTATTAAGAATCTAGCTGGACTGAAAAGACAAGGATGGGCTGGTAATTTGGGATTTAGCTGACCAAATTGTATTCTTAGTGGCTTAATCCACGATGTAAAATGGTGGTACAACATTTCATGCTTGTTTGGACATCGCTTCGTTAGCGGAACTGGATAAGTACCAGATCGACATAATAGGCGTGAGTGAAAAAACAAAGACAAAAACAGGTGAGATCTTTCTAAGCAACAAATACAAAATGTTATATTTAGGCAATAACAATCAAGTAAAAGAGGGCACAGCTGTAGGATTTAACACTAAATATGAGCATAATCTTGAATGGCAAGCAATATCAAGTAGAGTGATGTGGGCTAATATCAGATAGGGGATTGGAAGTTTTTTCACTTGGTTATACTATAAATTAAAGATACCAAGAAATTATATACTTGGTTTAATCCTTTATCCAAGTGTAAGCAAACAAAGTTTGTGCCTAAAGTATTTTCAGGACTGGGGCAACTTGTAAAGGTGGTATAACTTCACATCATGCCTTAGTATCTCATAATGCAAAGTGCATCTCCTTACGGACATGTATAATGCTGCATGTCTGAAAGGAAATGCTGTATAGACTCAAGAAAAACCATATGACAAACACAGTATCTAACTAAAAACTACTGTTATTAATTAGATGTGTGTATGTGAGTTCACAAAGCAGCAATGAAATTCAACCGAATGTATTAAAATTCATAAACGTGTTAAAACTAAGAAATATATATATAGTGAATGTTGTTATGGCAGTTTCACATGTGGAAATCGGTTGAAGAGAGTCAGCATTTCAACTCAACTGGTGGCTTGCTTTTATCTTTCGATCACGCGATCTTTTGTTAATACCGCACCAATCATTTGCACTTCTTAATAACCTGTCATTACTGTCTGTTTTGCGTTAGGCTTAATTACCGTAAAGGGAGAAAAGTCACAAAACAGAAAAACGGTCCGGATCCGGTGCATAAAAAACTTCGGGGGCTGGGACCCAGAGAGCCTGGCTGAATTTAACCACTGGTTCCCAGAGTATAAAAAGTATAAAAGCTGTTGTTTCACCACTATGTTGGAACTGCTACTGTGAATATATTCCTGCTTAGATATTTGAAAGTGAAGTTCTGCACTGGAAATTTCAAATTAAACAGTTTTACGTCATGTGTTTTCTCAGAAGTCCGATCCCTGACATTTTTTTTCTTTTGGTAAGTGTTTAAAAGTTCAAAGTTTAAGAACCAATTTATAAATTAACTAGGGGGGGGGGAATATGCCTCTCCCCAGTGCCTACAGTACCCAACTTTTTTAATGTGTTTATAACTCTATGGTATGTATCTTCATTTCTTCAAGGCATCAATGCATAAAAAGAAGGAATCATGTTGTCATTTATAATGCCATGAATTGTGTACAGCTGCTCAAAAAGAGGTGGAGAGTTTTAAAAGTGCCATTTGCATCCATGTTGTCAATTGCGACAATAACTGTAGACCTCGTTTAGTAGAAAATATCAGCAATCTGTTGCAGCCATCAGTGCTGTCATGCAAAAGGAACTCTTCATTTCCATATGTGGTTTTATATATAGGCGGAAAAAGAATTAAATTACCTAACGAATTTGGATTTCGCGGTACCTGTCCTGCTTGATTTAATCCAAATTTAATCATAGAGCCTGTGTAGCTCAGTGGATGTGGCATTTGCACACCACGCACAAAGAAAGACTTGCTTTCGAATCTAGTCGGTGACTCGAGAAAATTTTTGTAAGCCTTTTTTCGGCCGGTTCCCGAGTTAGTCGATCTCTGTCATGGGCAAGCAGGTTTTTTCTCTCAGAAACTCGGGTTTTTCATTCTGTAAACTCAAGAAAATCGACCATAGAACCCACATTATTTCAGACATTAAATATATTGTGATAGGATCACGAGATAGCAGCACAGTTGAGTCGTCTCTCTTCACTGTGTACCACTTAATTAGTGATAGCCTTGGACCAGCTATCTCTGATTGGGTACCAGTGGAGATTGAACTGCCCACTCAGTCTCCAAAAGTTAGATAGGGCTAAATGGCCTTGCCTACTCCCTATACCAGAATAAAAAGGTGTTAGCTGATTTTTTTTTTTTTTTAATTTAATCATGACAGATTTTTAAGTGGCTTCAATAAATGCGTTCCGTGAAGCATTTCCAAATATCCAAATAGTCAGCAAAAAGGTTGCTTTTTTCACTTTTCCCAGTGTATATTTCACAACATTCAAGCAAATGGTCTTCAACGATACAAAACTGATTCCAAATTTGCAATAAAAATGCACATGATATTGGCAATTGCTTTTGTGCCATCTACAAATGTTGTATCTACTTTTGAAGTGTTATGTGAAAATAATGACTATCCTGCTGAAGCCCAGTCTGTTCTGCACTACGTAGAAGACACCTAAATTGGAAAACCTGATCTTCATTATTTCGTCATCCACCTCACTTTCCCCATTCCTTATGGAATTGTTAACATGCTGCTCTGGAAGGGTTACCAAAGACAAACAACTCATGTGAAGGGTGGCATTGTAAGTTCAGTGAGCTAATTGGTGCTTCTCATCTGACAATATGGAAGTTTCTAAAAACTTTGAAGGATGAGCAACATTTCAATGAAGGGAAAATAGAGCAATAAATAGCTGGCACCCAACCCCCCCCCCTCCTGGTACGAAACGCCATCAAGATACTGCAAAAAGACTTCAGCTCATCGTTTATGATTATGAAAATCATGAAACTCTTGATTTTTGCCCATAATTTTTTATTTTGAAAACTTTGCGGCTGTGCATTCACCTTTTTTGTTTAATTTTTTTTTCTCCATACTGCTCAATTTTTAACAGTATGAAATAAAAGTGTCCCTTTTCATAATCATCAAAACAGTCCTTTTCAGGAATACAAATATTGATAGAGAGATGCCTGATTGTACTGATTCCAGTTCCTCTTGAAGATAAATTTTTAAGTTGTTTTAAGAAGAGAATAATAATTGCTCCTTTGAAGTGGCTAATAGTACAATTATGAAGGAATAAAATAAAAACAGAACATCACGACATTCATGCCTTCTAGGTGCACAACACTTGTTTCAGCATGTTTTAGCAGATAACAAACAGTTCAAATAATTTTAATTTTCACTAATAGATTTCATGTTATCTTTTCATGTATGACATCGTTTACGGTGTTCTTTTACTCCCTAAAAATAAGTCTGGATTATTACAACTGCTGACTGTTGTCAGAAATCTGACAACAATCAGCAGTTTGCTGTATATAACTATTCTCCCAAAATATTCTTAAATATGGTGCTCTTTCTCCCTCATAATAATTTCTCATAATTAATAGTCCATCTACAGAGACTGTAGTAAGAAAGAATATGAATAACTTTATAAAAAAAGTTTTTTTTCACATATATCTGCGATGAATTTTCCCCATGATTAAATTTCCAGCAATGAATAGTGTCTGCGATGAAAAGTCTTTGGTATGAATTTTCCTGCGCAATGAATTTCTCTGCGATGAAAACGCAACAAATACCGACGGTAAGATGGAAAATGATATTATTGATGTCGAAAGTGTGGCCGTGGAAATAGAGGAAAATGAAATGGATATTAATAAAGAAATAGTGGGCTTAAATGTTATCCTTCATAAGACAAAGTGTGAAATTGAAAAACTGCAGAAGTGGTAAGAGTTAAGCAGGGCTGAATAAAGAAAGACCGAGCAAACAAACAAGAAAAACAAGTTAAGGAGAAAATTATGTATGTAAACTCAATGATCAGGGAAGTACTTAACGAAAGTGTGACAAAATCATAGTTGTAGTAGGTATCAACGATTTAACTGGTGATAAGTTCATTATGAGAGAGAACATGAAAGGGTTGCTGGAAGAGTCGAGAGTGAAGAGTGAGAAAGTGAAAATCGTTAGTATTTTACCTCGCTATGATAAAAATGAATTAAAAAGAAGGGTTATGATGGCAAACGATTCGATGCATAGGCTATGTAGAAGGAATGGATGTAAATTTTTGGATGTGTGGAGTGAGTTTGAGGGAAGATTGGATTTGTATAAGAGGGATGGCCTACACTTGAATGTGTTTGGTATCAGGAGTCTGGAAAAATTAATAACTGGTATGAGACCTAACACAGAGAGTCAAGAAAACAAAATTAATAACTGGTATGAGACCTAACACAGAGAGTCAGGGAAACTAAATTATGAAGGGAGGAATGGTGTGAATATGAGTGTAAGAGCGACAATGGTATATAATTGTGTTAATAATGGGAATAGCTTTGTCATGGAAATGTTGACGAGCCGAGAAGGATTTCAGGTTTGTGTTCGTCTGGTTCGGACCCATCATGTGTGTGCAAAGATGTCTACATGTGTAAGGCATTAGAGAGGAATAGAGATCTACAAGTTGTCCAACTGTGTCAGGCAGACTGCAAACAAGAGTATACAAAAGATAGATTATTATGTCTGTACACGAATGCTAGAAGTATCAGAAACAAAGGGGTAGAGTTTGTTGCCTTAGTCAATATGTTGCAAACCTCACTGGGAATTAGTGATGACACCTGACTATCACTAATTCAATCATTCTGGTGTCATCAATTAGTGATGACACCAGAATCAGACCTACTAACTGGTATCGAGTGTCATGGGTACAGTTTTATTAGGAAGGATAGAGTGGATAGGAGAGGAGGGGCATGTTGTTAATGATATTGGATGACTTAAATCCAGTTAGAGTTGAGACCTATGAATGTAGTAATACAACTAAAATATTTCATGTGGCAGTGAGTTTGAAGCCATCTGGTGTGAGGTGGAATCTAGCATAACAAATTCCATAGTGGAATGTTTACAGACTTGGTGGATCAGTAGCTGGTAATGAAGAAATGCATCACCAAATAGAAAAGGTGAGCGCAAAAAGAGTAATCATAATGGGAGACTTTAATTTTCCAAATATTGATTGGGTAGCAGTAAAATCTCATGAGAAGAATGAAAATGCATTTATTGAGCTGTTGCGGGACAACTTCCTCAAGCAGCATGTGACAGAAGGAACTCGAGGTCAAAGAGTGTTACATTTGATTATAGTGTCAGAGGGCGTTTCAGTTAAAGATGTAGTTATTCTGCCTCCAGTTGTTGACAGTGATCATGAGGTAATCACTCGGGAAGTGACTAAGTATGTGAATGTTATTCAGAAAAGGTTACATGCTGAACTACAAAGCAGGAAAATTATAACTAACTGAGAAGTATACTGAGTTCAGTGGAATGATATTGGTTGCTGGATGGAAAGAATATCAACAATGTGCATGGGAAGCATTTAAACAATACTTAAATGATGTGATATCAGTTTGCATAAGGATGACATCCGTTATGAACATTATAAGCAGCAGGCTAGAATAGTCACAACTGTTGTACTGAAAGCAAAGCCTGATTATGAAAAGAAACTGGCTCTGCATGCTAAAGACAACCCACAAGAATTCTATCGATATGTTGCAAGTCAAAGAAAGAATGAATATGAAAGAATAACTCTTTTAAATCCAGATGGCGTGAGGGTTACAGATGCAGAAGATGTTGTTCAGTTAATGAGTGCCCATTTCGTTAGCTATCAACCTGGGGAACACAACATTGAGCTCACTGTTACCTCTTCACTAGATGAAGAAACGCAGGTGTGTGAAGATGAGGTATTAGAGCTGTTGTATAAACAATAAGAATTCAGCAATAGGAACTGATGGAAGATCAGCACATGTGCTAAAAGAGTGTTCAGCTGAAATGGGCATTCCTTTGACCAGGATGTTTAATATGAGTCTCAGAACAGGGAAGATTCTGCAGGAATGGAAGGAATGTATGGCAATTCCATTGCACAAGGGTGGTGCAAAGACCGATGTATCCAACTATCGACCAATTAGTATATCAGGAGTGGTGGTGAAGATTTTGGAAAAACTGGTTAGGGTGCGCATTTAGAAATGGGTTGACAGTGAATCTCTACTTTGCATTGAACAACATGGGTTTACTATGGGAAGGTCATGTTTTAGCAACTTGCTCACATTCTATAATAATGTTACCATTGAACTAGACGAGGGGAATGGATACACCATGATACTTTTGGATTTTGCTAAGGCATTTGACAGAATACAGCATGGTAGACTGTTGCATAAATTGGAGAAAATGGGTTTCGGTTATAGAATATCAGCATGGATATGAGGATGGCTGACTGACAGATATCAAAAAGTGGTATATGGGGGGATCTGAGTATGCAAGGTTTAAGGTAACAAGTGGTGTACCACAACGATAAGTGCTTGGTCCACTGTTATTCAATCTGTACATTAATGATATTGGGAAGGATTTGACAAGCGACATACAGTTATTTGCTGATGATGCAAAGTAAGGTAGGTAGGATTATCAGGAATGCTGCTGTTATGCAGTACTGGCAGAATGATTTGAATAGGCTGGAATTGTGGGCATGGGAAAATGGGTGTCAGTTCAATGTCAGCAAATGTAAAGTCATTATTATTATTACGGGCAACTCCAAAGAGTCCTTAGACTCATCGAGGGAGGCCCCAAACATTCACTTCAGCATGATTAGATATCCAATGTTGTATTATATTGGTGGGATTAGGCTAGAAGAAACTGATGAGGCTAGGCATCTTGGAGTGTTAATAGATAGGAAATTGAAGTTAAGGGGCCATGTGGCAAAGATTGCAAATACAACTCAAAAGATAATTGCAATGCTGAAATGAATATGCACATGTAAAGATAAGGATGTTATTTTGCCTCTTTACAAGGCCTTGATAAGATCTCACTTGGACTATTGTGTGCAGGTCTGGTCTCCTGGTTTCCATTGTGATTCTGATATACTGGAGAGAGTACAAAGGAGGGTGTTAAAAATGATATCAGGATTGTGGAATACTGATTATGAAGACAGACTGAGAATTTGTTAAATTGTGAATGAAACTATGTTGTGTAATTTATTTTTTTTCATTCACATTTAACATTGCTTATTATGTATTAATCATAATTTGTATAAGGATTATTTATTGTTCCTTAATTAAGGATTACTATTTAAATATTTATTCTAAACTTAACCTACTATTAATTTATTAAATAATAATATGCAAATATTCTGTTTATTCTTATTTGTGAAAATTTAATGTTATGTAATCACTTATGTAAGAGTAGAGCGTTGTATTACATTAGCGTAATGTTTGCGTTCATTTGTTGTCATGGAGACGCATGAAATAAACAAGCACGAGTCGAAGAGAGCGTGACCTTCGGACTGAAAGGAGAAGAAAAATAATAGAAGATTTTTAATTAGAGAGAAGGGAGGAAGTTTTTGCAGAGCGGAAAGGAAGGTAGGATACAAGCAAAGGAAGTGGAAGAAAATTACAGTTCTCTAGGGCAGAAATTCATGAGAATAGTGTTTAGAAGTGAGCCAGAACATAGTGAATCATATACTTAGTTGCAAGTGAAGTCAGCTGTGTTGTAAAGGAAAATTAATGCCGTAACCGGATAAATAAAGAACTGCACATTCAATGGAAAATTCTGATTAGTTCCAGTTAGTCTAGGATTACGTTTTAATTCTATGTTGCCCTGAGAAGAATTATATTGAAATTAACTAGTTTGAGAAAAGTAAACAAGGAGAATTATCAGTGCCTTATTGATGTGTTTTTTTTTAGAGTAGTGAAGCGCGATTAACAGTAGTTCAGTTAAATCGTTGGAGAATCTTTATTAATGTGTTCTGCTAACGTAAATAAGTTAATTCATAAGTGTGCTCACAATTAATTGATGTATTGAAGATTGTATCTGGTAAGAGTAGTCATACTTGTTTGTTTATTCTAACATTAACATATCTTCGAAGTTCAAAGTCCGAAATAAGATTGCTTGGAATATTGTCTACCTTGATTAGTGTTTCCTGTGAATTTAAACATTAAATACAGCCGATAGATATTTGGAGACTGTTTAAATAAGAAGTTCCGTTTTACTAACTTGAGTTAAGAAAGCTTGATTTTGAAACTGTGAATTGTATGTGAAAGTTTAGAACATTGAATTGGCATGAGTGACTTAGCAAGATGTACTAAGTTGATTGTATTGTTTCATTTTAAAGCAGAATTCTTGTATTTGTTATATATATATCATATATTAAATGTTTTATTTTGTTAATCTAAATATTGTGCCTGAATTCCTTTTTATTGCACCGTTCATAAATATTTGAATCTTGCAGGAACCCCGAGTGAAATAGAAATAATTCGGCCTAAATAAATGAGGAGACTGCTAACTTAATTAAAAATTGATCCTACTATTTTATATAGACTAATCTAAGAATAGGGTGGCGCAGTATAATTATAAATTTCCCTACTTTTGGATCGGTGATCAATTTGCAATTAGTTGTTTTATTGATAAGAGTGACTTGAACCAAGATGGCGGATTTAGAACATAACATGAAAATAGAACGTCACGACACTGCAGACACTAGAAAACAGGAGAAAGAGGGGGGGGGTGATATGATTGAGACTTACAAACTTCTGAAAGGGTCATACAGGATTTCATTTGATGGAATTTTTCAATTTATGAAGGATGGGGAAAGGACGAGAGGGCATCCTTGGAAGCTGAGAATGAAGGCCACAAAGAAGGGTGTGAGGGCTAGATTTTTCTCTCAGAGGGTGGTGTGTGTGATTGGAATGGATTGCCATTAAATGTTGTGAGTACAAGCAGTGTGAATGAATTCAAGAATAAGTATGATAGCTGGTGTATGTAGTACGTGGCTGTTAAATTTTCACTTCCTTTTTTGTTTTTATGTATTATTTGTTTTTACTTTTCAATTATTATTATTTTTTAATATTCCTATTACTTGACATAATTTTGTACGCTGGCTTTCACCCTTTCCGCTCTGTGGCCACTACTTCAATTGCTCACATGTGTAAAACTTGGTGGACAAAGAAATTGCCCACAGCTAGAGCCAAATTTCTTTGATACAAATCTGGAATTAACTCTGTGTCAGAATTTTATTATTATTATTCAGGCCTCCATGGAGTCAAAAGACTCATCGAAGGGAGGTCCCCCCCCCCCCCTAAGAAACACAAAGTCTATCATACCACTCCTTAAACTCATTGACTGTTCTCACTCTCACCACTCCATCAGGCAATGCATTCCATGGTTCAACCACCCTCCATGCAAAGAAACCACTCTGCACCCTCTTGCTCACAGTTTCCTTTCGTAACTTCCAGGGATGGCCTCTTGTCATC
The DNA here is from genome assembly GCF_054136105.1 of Typopeltis vanoorti. NCBI lineage: Eukaryota > Metazoa > Arthropoda > Arachnida > Uropygi > Thelyphonidae > Typopeltis > Typopeltis vanoorti. The sequence goes on along the minus strand of NC_143557.1, from coordinate 47,344,746 downwards.
ACTTCTTCCCGCTGTTCAACCAAGCGAAAGAACTCCTCACCTCTCAACAGTTTAAAAGTCTCAATTATATCATCTCTCCTCCTTCTATCCACCAAACTCTGCAGTCCACATTCCCTCGGCCGATCCTCATAACTATCATTGTACAGTCCTGAAACCATCTTTGTAGAAATCCTGGGGCCCAAATCTGAGAACAATAGTCCAAGTGTGGTCTGATCAGGGTCTTATACAACAGAATGATAACTGTTTTATCTCTGCAGATCAGCATCCTTCTCATTATTGCAGCCATCCTCTGTGTTACCTTCACCACCTTTGTAATATGTCCCCTAAATTTCAGGTTTCTATCAATCATCAACCCCAGATCTCTTGTCTCCTCTACTTCCTCCAGTATAACTCCTCCCATAGAGTATGCAGGGTCCCATCGTTATTTGAAAAAATTTGTTTGTTAAAGCTGTGCCATCCAAATTCTTAGACAAGAGATCTTCCTCGTTAGGGAGTTAACACTCACAATGACACACTATTCGATAATCAAGCAATTAAAATTCCCAATTACAAAAACCTCGTATATTTTTACTCTTACTGCAGTTGTAGCTATCCCCAAATTTTAACTTGCACTGGTTCTATTTTTATGGGTGGTTCATTGAGTTCACAGATTAGGCAATTTGTTAGGTAAGAAAAAGAAAGGTTTATTCATAACTTTAATATGATATACAAATATTAAGATCACTTAACAAAATTGAATCTCTCCTACAAAAACTGAAATTGATTAACCAGACATAACCTTAATACTCCTAGTCTTAAATAATGTGAGACAATATCTGCAATTAGTTAAATTTCTAACATCATCCTATTCAACTAACATTCCTATATAAGCATTAATCTTATTCTAGATTCAAGAACTATCAGGCTACAACATACTTTAGTAATTCAATACCACACTGTACATGAATTCTTACTCAGAGATAAGACAATCTACTAGTTGATTAGATACTAAAGTCCTGTTTCATTTTTTTTGTAAGTCCAATCACCGAGCATATCCGCACATAATTGCACACTAACTGTTTCTTGCATACAAAGGAAATGAAAAGTTTCTACATTACCAAGCATCAGGATCTCTCTTGTCTTTTCTCTTGATCTTTCGTAAAATTTCACACGGCTTGTTTCCCTCTCTTACGGTCGGCTGACTTCAAGTAGAACAAACTAGTGATTACAATCACGAATCACCTTTTTCCAATGTGGGCGAAGCTGCTCTGCCAGATTCGGTCCACGTGGTTTAGCATTTGATCGGTTTGCGCTGGCTGTTCCGCTGTACCAATGATTATGCCCGCACTGGATCGCTATCTGGCTGCATAGCTGCTGCTGGACATTGTTCTTTTCGACCGCTCTCACGCACCTTCCCCGGGAATGACTGGAACAGGAATCCCGAACAAAAAAGAGCCACGAGTTGGCGTCACGAAGTTCTATATATATATATATATCCTTGCTGAGCTGTTCTCCCTAATACGTCACTCTTTTCCAACGGGCACCGAAAAGTTTTGCACCAGGTACCATTCTCTCCTCGTTACGTTCTCCACGTGCGCAACTTGGACCTCGCGTAAGTGACTGCCTGGGGTCATTTCTTTAAGCCGATTATCTCGTTGTATACTTAGATCTCTCTTTCTCATGTTAACATAACTTTCACTAAATTTTAACTCATCGGTTTTACAAGACCACTTAGCATTATATTACATAGGAGAATGTACAATTAAATGACTCTTTCGTTATTTCTTATCAAACATTTCACTTATACCTATATACAAGCATTTTCTCTGGGAATGTTTTGTACTTGTTAAATCTGAATGAAATATTTTACAATATAATAAACCTTTCATTCAAGATTTAACAATGGCCTTCCTTGACGAGTCTCTGACTCCCTGGAGGTCTCTCTTAATAATAATAGTAATAATTAGTGAGACTAGGCTAACAGTAGATGATGTAGTTACAGAGATTGAATGTGAAGAGTTTAGTATTTTCAGGGAAGATAGGATGGGGGGGAGGAGTACTGCAGATGAATTGTAACCAAAAATAATAGGGGATAGGCAGGAGGATGGCTGTTCATTTGAAGCAATCTGATGTGAGATTAAGAAAAATAAGACAAAATATACAGTTGGTTGTTGCTATAGGCCAGGGAGTTCCACTGATGATCTGGAAGACATGCATTGCCAAATTAGTACAATGAGTACAGGTTGAGTGATTATTATGAGGGACTTCAACTATGGAGATATCAACTGGAAGGAAGAAAGATTACATGGCATGAAGGAAATATAATTTATGCACCTGATAACTACTTAAGGCAGCAAGTGATGTAGGGGAGGGGGTGGAAGAGTATTGGACCTGTCATAGGATCAGAAGACCTATCCAAAACCAAGGTGACAACACTGCCTCCAATTCGTGAAAGTGACCATGTGGTCTTGACTTCAGGAAACTGTAAAACATGAGGAATATTCTATCAAGAAGGGGTATGTGTGGAACTACAAGGCAGGTGATTATGACAAGCTTAGGAGGAAGCTTAATCTGTGCCATGACACAAAAACCTACAAGAGAAGGATGTTAACAATGCATAGGAAATATAAGGGGCATCTAGAGGAAGCAATATTAAATCATAAACCTAAGATGAGAAGAGTAAATCAGGTAGGAATTAGAAGTATGAGTAATATCAATAAGCAATAGCCACAGAAAAAGAATGCTGTGGAGGGCATGTAAAGAGAAAGGTGACCAGCAAACTCATGAACGGTACAAGGCTCATTCAAGAAAGGTGACCGGCATGGCAAGGGAGGCAAAATCAGAACTTAAGAAGAATCTAGCTGAGTAGGCCAAAGGAAATCCAAAGAATTCTTTCATTATGTATCAAGAGGAAGAAAGACTATGGATGATTAACCTTAATGAGTGATGATGGTCACAATGAGACAGAAGCGGATAAAATACTTGAGTTACTGAGTGACTACTTTGCAAGGGTATGTCATCCTAATGAGGTTACTGTTTTAACCTATGTAACAGACACTAATATAGGAACAGAGATGGATGAATTGGAGGTTCTTAGGATATTGCAGAATCTCAATGTAAATACAGCTGTGGGATTAGATGAAATATCAGCTAGGGCTCCATGAGAATGTGCAAGGGAACTGGCAATGCCTTTGACTAGGCATTGCCAGTTCCCTTTAATTTAAGTGTCATCTCTGGTATAGTTCCTAAGTGTGAGGGTGATATTTCTTTGCATAAGGGAGGTTCTAATACTGCAGTAGTGAATTATAGATCAAACAGTATCTCAGGTGCAGTGGTAAAAGTACTAGAAAAATTGGTAAAAAAGAGAATTCAAGAATGGGTAGATAAAAATATGATACTGTATGAGGGTCAACCTGGCTTCGTGAAGGGTAAGTCATGCCTTAGTAATAGACTAAATTCTTATAATAGAGTAATAGCTAAGTTGGATAAAGGAAATGGCTACATGATGTTGTTACTGGATTTTGCAAAGCCATTTGACAGAATACCACATGGAACTCTGTTACACAAATGGGGATGGATATGACACTAGTTTAATTTGTTCATAAATGATATAGGAAATATTCAGTAATTATTCAGTATTCAACTGAATCTTGGGAATCCTTTGGAGAAAGATTAGACTCATCCTATGCAAATGCAAGCAAAGTATTCTGGCAGACCATCCGCCACCTTCGAGGGAGGAAATCGTGTACAGCAAGGGCAATTAAAGCCTCTGATGGTGCACTTTTAACAACCGAGAAGAATATCCTCCACAGATGGAGGGAATACTTTGAGAGCCTTCTTAACCCGAGTGGCCCAGCAGTTGTGGACATCTAAGAGGTGCAGATTGGGGCAATGACTAGTCTCACAGCAGAAGAGGTCCATTTAGCAATAAAATCGCTAAAATTGGGCAAGGCTGCTGGCGACGATGAAATTCGGCCTGAAATACTAAAAGCCTTAAATCGAGACAATGTTCTCTGGCTGACTCAAGTATGTCAGGCTGCTTGGATATCTGGGCGAGCACCAAAGCAATGGCAGACAGGCATAATAATACCAGTCTTCAAGAAGGGAGACCAGAAGGATTTCAGTAACTATCGTGGCATCTCTCTGCTCAGCCTGCCTGGGAAAGTGTATGCTAGGATTAGATATGTGAAGAGCCAAAGGCTTCAATTCGGCGACATATAACTTGTTTAAGTTAAGGGATATTACATCCCATATAGTTTCTTAGCCGAATAAGAAACTCAAAGAGTTTCATGCCGAATATAGTAGAAACTATATATAAAGTTCGGCGATTCCAAGCGTAAGCAAATACCTGGATACTGCAGCACTGATCCCAAAGGGTAGTGCAAGCTGGGGCAACTCGTGGTAGAGGTGGAGCGAGCTCCGATCACTATTCTTGATATTTGCCCATAATGTGAACTTAGCTCCTAGGAACTGTATTTTTGTTCACATTATGAGAGAAGGTCACTACCCAGACCGGTTTCGACCTTTATTGAGGTCTCATCAGTGAGTAGTCAGACCTAGCTAATATCAAGTTTGCAGGGAACAGAACTTGTACCCCTATTACGAGTATTGCCATGAGGTGCTCTAATAAATTATTAGATATGTGAAGAGCCAAAGGCTTCAATTCGGCGACATATAACTATATGGGATGTAATATCCCTTAACTTAAACAAGTGTATGCTAGGTACTTGGAAAGAAAGACAGTGCAGGAGCATAGTTGAGTTAAAGTTCCAGGAAGAACAATGTGGCTTTCATCCTGGTAGAAGCACAACTGACTAAATCTTCACTTTAAGGCAAGTCTTTGAGAAATCTTGGGAATATGCCAAGAATGTCTACACATGTTTTGTCGACTTGGAGAAGACATATGACATGGTTCCTCAGGATAAGCTTTGGCAAGTAGTACAGGAGTATGGAGTGGATGGTCAACTATTAGCTGCCTTTAAGTCCCTGTATGAATGCCCAGAGTTTTGTGTCAGGATAAACATCACAAACTCTGAAACTGTCACAGTCTCCGTTGGCCTCCGCCAAGGGTGTGTTCTGTCACACCTCCTTTTCATAATATTTATGGACTGGATTGATAGGCACAGCCGAGGCAGTGAGTGGGTCAGAATTGAAAGATGTAGCATTGGATGTCTGCTTTTTGCAGATGACCTAGTTCTGCTTAGCTCTTCCACAGACGACCTCCAGCGAACCCTGGATAGGTTTGTAGCTGTTTGTGCAGATGCCGGAATGAAGATCAGTGTGGCCAAAACTGAAACATTTGTGGTCTCAAGACAACCATCCCAGTGCACTCTACATGTAAGTTGAGTCCCAATGAGGCAGGTGGAGAAGTTTAAATACCTTGGGTCCATATTTACGAATGATGGAAAATGGGACTTAGAGCTAGATACTCGAATTGGCTTAGCAAGCTCAATATTGTGGGAACTTGGCCGTTCAGTAGTATTGAAGCAGGAGTTAAGCCAGAAGGCAAAGCTGGCTGTCTTCAATACAGTCTATTTTCCCATCCTCACCTATGGTCATGAGAGTTGGGTAATGACCGAAAGAATGCGGACACGAATTCAAGCGGCTGAAATGAGGTTCCTTCGAGGGGTTGCGGCGGCTGACAAAACTCAACAGAGTCAGAAGCTCTGCAATTCGGGAAACCCTCAATACTCAACCGCTGCTTCTTTGTGTTGAGAGATCACAGTTACATCGGTATGAGCACCTGGTCAGAATGCCACAAGAGAGGCTCCCTCAGTAGGCCCTCTTTGCCAAGTTAGAGGCTGGGAGGCCACATGGAAGGCCAAGGACTCGCTGGATAGATTATATCCAAAACCTTGGGTGGACATGTTTGGGAATCCCACCAGAACACCTGAGCTTGGTGGCAGAGGATCATGACCATCGGAAGTTCCTCTTGCAGCTGTTGCCCCCACAACCCAATTAGGAAAGGTGGGCCTTGAAGATGTATGTATATAAAATAATAATATAAAGTTAAGAGATTTATTCAAATATTCTTTACATTAATTTTGCATTAATAAATAAATTAATTTTGAAGATTCAACGAAAATAGATAAGAGAATTTTAAAAGAATGTTTTGCATTGGACTCGAGAGTCCACCGATTATTTTGTGTCGCTGATGCTGCCCTAATAGCCCACTAATATAACAGGCGCAAATGTCGAGAAGAATGAGTTATCGGTAATAAGCTGACTTTTAATGCCGGACCACATGCATTCGATCAGATTAAAATTAGGATATGGCCCTTACATGGAACTCAACAATTAATCATAAGTTGATTTATGATACATCAAAAAACAAAGAACTATTATGACCTTTTTCTTGACCACTAGTCTTAATAAATTAAAGACTTAATTCTGTATGTTAGCCAAATAAATAATAGTTTAATATCCTATTTAAACTATCATTTACTTGACTAACATACAGAATTAAGTCTTTAATTTAATAAAGAACTATTTTAGGTATATTTTCATAAATTTTAATTGAAAATTACAGTGATATAATCGGGTCCAGGATACAATTTCAGAATTTATTTGTTCGTTTCCGGGAAGATCTGAAGGGGAACGAACAGAAAACGACATACATTCATAATTATATGTACCATTCTGTACCATTCGTTGTTCGTTTAAACTCTTATCTCATATTTTTTGCCATCTTTTAGGCGCCTTTTCTTCTGCGGCGGCTGTGTATATTGCACACTTCGCACACACCACCAGCCAAGCCTGAGTGTAAGTATGAAGTATCTTCATGCTTATGCTTACTTGAGTATAGAATTAAAACAAGGATATAATTTTTTGTCAAGTGAAAAGAAAACCTTTCCACAACTATCTCTCATCCAGTGTATTTAATAATAAAGTAATATGCCCTATTTTCTATTTGTATAAGGAAAATGTATTCAGAACCCATAAGTTTATGCAATGATTTCACATTGTTATTTTCTTGAATCTGGCTTCCGCTGATGAGACTTTTGATATCAGCCGTTTGATAGCTTTTACTACCTCTAGTACTGATACTGACTGCATTCCTCTTGATTATTTTCTACCACCCATTCTTTCAACTAATTTCTGGATATCTGAAATAATTACTTCAGACAACAAGAATATTTTACTTTCAGCAATCATGTCACCTCATCATCTATTTCCTTTTACAGTACTCTTTCCTGCATTTCTAAGCTTTTTCAATAGTAGAGGAACATTGTAGGAGTAACAGAAAAGTCAGGATCTTTGACTAAGACATTAATTACTAATGACAGAGGGGGTCATAAATAATCATAAGGCTTTCATCTAGCTCTCTAACAACAGAAAATAATAACTGGCAATTGTTAACAAGAAGATTAAATTTCCAGATTAGTTAATCACATATATCAGAAAAAAACTGTTTCTGAAGAAATGCCGGAGCCGATACTGGCACAATTCATAAACTGGATATTTTTATTTATAAACACAAAGGATGTTTTAATCTCAATAAGTTGTCAAACTAGTTAGGACTTAATAGCATGTATGTAAACACGATGAGCTTTGGGAAACCAAAAGGCCTAATAGCAGGTGGATACTACCTAGGCTGTGAAATTTAATCCAGTATATGCACTTTGAATGAGTAACTGAGTTTACAATAATAACTACAATGAGAAGAAATAGGCTTTCCATAAAGCTGAAAGATATTGTGAAGAACTTTATGCAAGAATTTTATTTCCGTGTAACTTTCACTCAAGTACCAAGGCCACGTTGGGATGAAATTCAAATTAAACAAGCATATGTAATAAATTGAAGATTCAACAAAGAGAACGTGTGAACTAGACATAAATGACATTATGTGGAACGGTCTAAAATAGGGATGCACCGAAACACCAAATATTTGGCCAAAGCATACTGAATTAAATTTTATAAAACAGATGTGTTAAATTAAAAAAAAAAATGCACTCATTAACTATTGAGAAAAAAATTTTAATGAGTGTATTTTTTTTTTTTAAATTCAAAACATTTGTTTATAAAATTTAACACATTCACTGCCACGCTACTTTGTCATAGTTTGTTCCCATACGTCAAGCAATTTCACTTCTTCAAGATCAGTACGGGTAATCTCGTTGTCGGCTGTGAGTGACATATGAGTATACTCATAGTTGGCTTGTGCAGAGCATATACCTTCTAAGAGTATACACAGTTTTGCTGCTAGCTCCACAAGCCAGCATTTTCACTTCTTCAAGGTCAGTACGGGTAATCACGTTGCCAGCGGTAAGCGTCATATGAGTATACGCGTAGCTGGCTTGTGTGGCTCATATACCAACTACAAGTATACTCATAGTTGGCAGCGAACGTGTTAATTTGCAATGTCTAAAAGTTAATTAATTTTGATTCGGCCAAGTGAATGAAAGATAAAGACAAAGAACTTAATTTTGCTTCAACCTGATCATGCCACATGAAAATAAATAAATGTTTGAAAATGGAGAACTTATATGAGTGCAATCGTCAACATCGAAGTTGCCTTAGCTTGCACTACTAAAAAAATACATGTGTGCTGTGGAGGCATCCGATTAACATTTTGAACTGTTGGTTGTCATCGGAGATCAGACAGAAACCTTAAAATGACAAGAATCCTCATTCAATACTAAAGCAATTCTATTTCAGAGAATTGTTAAATACAATTCTCTGAAATAGGGATGCAGTCAGTTCGTAAGAGTAATTATCACAGAGTCTAAATGTATTCATTTCAAAGTTGTAACATACACAGATCAGTCCTTATTTCATGCACTGCATAAGAAACTTGGAAAGTTTTTCAAGTAGTGTAAGCTAAGGCAACTTCAATGCCTAGGACTGTATTCTCATACTCTGTCTTCTATATTTGCCACTCTTCAAGTTTCTATGTATATTTATATTCGGCTCAGAAATAAGTATCTTTAATACTCCTATTTCTGTTTATTTTACACAGCCAAAATGAAGACTTTTAGGATCTTCTTTGATAAAAATGGAAAATAAAATTTTGCTTCTCTTAAATATACCTACCAAATTTTTAAGTATAGAGCCAAGATGCTTTCATTGGAAGTAATGAGACATTGTAATGGAGGACATTATGGATCCATCACATTTTATAGCTAAAAAGGTTGGTCGATTGGTAGAGCCTCTGCTACTAATGGCTCACGAAAAAAGTTAAGCAAGTTTGAGTGGGTTAGTAGTTGGAAGGGGTTCACTCTCCCTCAATGAGTCTTTGGACTCCCTGGAGGTGTATAATAATAATAATAATAATAATATAATATTATGTAGCAAAAACTTAAAACTTTCAAAAATTTTCCAGAGAGTTTGTAAGAACATAACCTTCTCATAAGCCTTCATAGAGAACATTGTATTTAAAACACAACACAACATAAAAATCAGAACAAAATAATTGCACTTCTTTCTTAAATAACAAAATTATTAATGGAACTTAATTTAAAGTTGTGAAATATAGAGAATAATTATGGACTGAAATAATCAAAATATTTGTCATGTTGTGGGCAAATATGAGAATTGGGAACTGGACAATGAGACTTATTTGTGCCTATGGTCCCACAGAAGGTTCTACTAAGGTAGAAGTGGAGGAATTTTTTGATGCTTTAGAAAAAGCAACTGACACAATGAAAAAGGAAAAGTTGGTCCTTGTTGGGGATCTAAATAGCAGAGTAGGAAATGACTGTGAGACATACAAAAATATTTTGGGAAAATTTGGAGAAAAGAGCAAAGCTAATAATAATGGCAAATATCTGTTGGATTTCTGCTCAGGACATGGACTGGTTATTACTAACACCATGTTCCAATATAAAAATGCGCACAAATTCACATGGAGAGAAGAGGCTAGGAATAAGAAAAGTCTCATTGACTAAGTTATTGTTGATAGTGATGTTTTCTCCCTGGTGCAGGAGACCAGAGTGTACAGAGGATTTGAAATTGGAAGTGATCACTATTTAGTCTTGAGCAGGATAAAATTGAATTTCATATTGAAAAGAATGACATGTAAGAAAGTTTTAAAGCGAATAAAAGTTGAGCAGCTCTCAGATGTGAACTGTAGATTAAAATACAGAAAGATTATTGAAAAGAAAATGAAAGAGTTTGAGAACAGGAATCAAACCTTGGAGATTCAGTGGCAGACTCTGAAGAAAACATTGATTGATTCTGCCACAGAGGAATGCGGTGAGGTTGTGTGCAAGGATAAAAAAATCAGAACTCCCTGGTGGACACAGGAAGTTAAAGAGGCAGTGAAGGAAAAGAAGAAAGCATATCAAATGTTCCTGGCAAATAAGTCAGCTTTTACCCTTACAGAATACAGAGACAAATGTAAGAAAGCTAAACAGTGTGTAAAACTAGCTAATCAAAAGTCATGGGAGGACTTTGGTAAGAATATAGAAAATAAATATCAAGAAGGTGGCAAAATATTCTGGAGGTTGTTGAAGAAGCTTAGGAATGGAGGAAAGAGTGCTGTAAAAAGAGTTAGAGATGATAAAGGTGACATGAAAACTGGAGAAAAAGATATCCTTGAAGTATGGAGTAATTACTTTGAAAAACTGCTAAATGAAACAAGCAGTGATGACAGCACAGTGATAAAAAACACTGACCAGCCATGCAGTCAGGAATACATATCCATACTTGAAGTAGAAAAAGCCATCAAAGGCTTGAAATGTGGAAAGGCAGCAGGAGTAGATGATATTCGACCAGAAATGCTGAAGTATGGTGGTATAAGAGTCTTACAGTGGCTGCACTGCATAGTTCAGAAAGCCTGGACAGAAGGACGAATTCCCGATGATTGGAGTAGAGCTCTCATAGTACCCATATATAAAAAGGGAAATAAAACTGAATGTGAGAATTACAGAGGTATTTCCCTATTGAGTGTTCCTGGCAAGATCTATGCAAGTATACTTGAGAAAAGGTTGAGAAGAATTGTGGAAGAAAAGCTTGGTGAAGAATAAGCTGGATTCAGGCCAAATAGAGACTGTCAGGATCAGATCTTCACTTTACAACAAATAGTCGAGAAAGCATGGAAATATAACAAAGATCTGTATTTAAGTTTTGTCGATTTGGAAATGCATATGACAAGGTGCCAAGAGAGAAGCTATTGAATACGCTGCAGTTATATGGTGTCAATGGGGCATTATATCAAGCAATACTTAGTCTTTATTTGAGTTGTAAGTCAGCAGTTAGAATTGAAGGAAGTACAGGAAGATGGTTTAATGTTAAATCTGGTGTGAGAGAAGGATGTACATTATCCCCTCTGTTATTCATTATCTATATGGATCACATTATGAAGGAAAGTGGTATTAAACCTGATATCAAAATTGGAGATGTTAATGTCAGCTCTTTGCTTTATGCGGATGATGTTTACTTCTAAATAAATCTGCTACAAGTCTGCAAGATTCTCTGTCTAAATTGAATAGCTGTTGTAATAGATATGGTATGAAGGTCAGCAATAAAAAGACAAAGACAATGAAAATAGGCAGAATCATTGAAAATGTCAACTGTGTTGTGAATGGAGAACCTGTGGAACAAGTAAAACATTTCAGCTACTTAGGCACGATTTTTACTGAAGATGGTAAATTAAATATAGAAATAGACAACAGAATCAGCAAAGCTGGTATGGTGGGAAGTCAACTGAATAAATTCATATGGAATAAGAGAGAAATTTGTCGTAACACTAAATTAGCTGTATACAAGACAGTGTTCAAACCAGTTTTAACTTATGGATCTGAGAGCTGGGTCAGAAGTAAAACACTTGACCAAAGACTAGAGACCGCAGATATGAGAGTCCTGAGAAAGATTAGAGGCGTGAACAGATGGCATCAATGGCAATATCATATTAAAAATGAGGATATTAGGAAAGAACATGACATTGTCAGCATCCAGGAATGTATTAGCAGAGCTAATCTCAGGTGGTATGGTCACTTAAATAGAATGGGAGAGGAAAGATTAGCAAAACAAGTGTTCTCTGCCAGGTTGGCAGGAAAACGACCCAGAGGAAGACCAAGATATAGGTGGATTGATACGGTACAAAGTGCCTTAGACGATAGAAATATAAGATCTGATAATGTTGGAGTCTTGACAAGTAACAGACTGATTTGGAGGAAAATTGTAGATAGGAAGTTAGTAATGATGTAATTTTTTCATGTAGTACTGTCATACCCTGTACACCCCTTGAGGGTACATGGCAGAAATTTGATGATGATGATGATGATGATGAATAATCAAAATAATAATAATTTAATAATCAAATGAATTTGTGATAAATTATGATGTAGGAAAATGAATTTTTCAGCATTTTTTGGAGTAGAATACGTCTGGTTTCTTCATAAATATTTCTGACACCCAAAAAAAAACTCTTTCAAGGAATAAGCTGGTAGCTAGAGCCGAAAGAAATTTTCTGAAAATTGCACTGCAGAAAAGATTTACTCATTATCCTCAGAAACCCTTCTATTTGAGCAGTTGCACAAGATGTGGGCAGGATTTTTCCTATTGGTTGTGCATGTAACAGGAATTTTTCTGCTTAGGCCAGCGGAATATCTGAAAAACATGTTGAATCAGCAAAATACTGAAGCAAATCTAAATATTCAGTACATCCCTGGTCTATAGTACATTTAGGATCTAAGGACATTTTTAAACAAGTTTTTATATACTGTAAATATTTATATATTATAAATATAGAAATATATATGTTACCGGCAAAGTGTGAAAAGCAGGCATTCTATACAATGCCTAGGCGTTTTTTGGCAAAGTATGAAATGTCTGTTTTTTTAATATTTTACATACTTTCCCTAGGTATTGTATAGAATGACAAATACTATTTCGGATATATTTTCATTTTGAAGTTTTAAATTTTGCCACCATGGGAGGTTAGTTTAGGTTAGGGTAGGTGCTGGCGGTTGTTATGAGTGTGACAGACAATGGTTTTTACCGACTTGGAACTGATTAGGTTAGGTTTTGGAGTTTTAAATTGTGCCGCCATGGGAAGGTTAGGTTAGGTTAGGTTAGGTTAGGGTAGGGTAGGTGCAGGCGGTTGTTGTGAATGTGACACACGATGGGTTTTACCGACTTGGAACTGCTGAAGGAATTTTAAACCAACTTCATGCGAGATCACAATTCACTTTATGTTTCATGGACTTAATGAGACTTGGAGACGTTTTGGAATGGCATTTTGAATTGCACTTAACTGCCTTTTTCATACCAAAGCACTTCAAATTTTGGCACTTTGTCTTGCAAGTACACCTAACAAACCCATGGCCGCTACTCGTGGACTGAGCGGAAGAGGATGACCTTAGAGCTATTTCATGGTAAGGAATGTCTCCAACTCTCAGTAAGTCCTTGAGACATAAAGCATAAAGTGAATTTTGATCGGCATAGAGTTTTTTAAAATTCCTTCAGCAGTTTCAAGTCGGTAAAACCCATTGTCTGTCACATTCACGACAACCGCCTGCACCTAACCTAACCCTCCAATGGCGGCTAAATTTAAAACTTCAAAACCTTACCTAATAAGTTCCAAGTCGGTCAAAACCATCGTCTATCACACTTATAACAACTGCGAGAACCTAACCTAACCATCCCATGGCAGCAAATTTTAAAACTTCAAAACCTATCCTAACCTCCAATGGTGGCAAAATTTAAAACTTCAAAATGAAAATATATCCGAAATAGTATTTGTCATTCTATACAATACCTAGGGAAAGTATGTAAAATATTAAAAAAACAGACATTTCATACTTTGTCAAAAAACGCCTAGGCATTCTACTGAATGCCTGCTTTTCACACTTTGCCAGTAACATATATATATATTTTTTATATATTTACATATATTTTATATATTTCTCATGATTGCCATGAGATATCATGAGCTAGAACAATCTAGAACAAGTCCAGATTGTTCCAGCTCAAGATATCTTATGCATCTTGGATTTTTTTCTGCAGTAGATAGAGGTCTACATAATATTCTGTCAGATGCAGCACCGATTCTCTAGTTGAAAGTCTAAGCCTCGAACTCTCTCTGAAGAATGCAAATTTATTATTACAAAGGCTGATTAAGGAAAAAGCAAATTTTAGATCAAGACAGGATTACTTGAAATATTACCTTAACGTTACGTGACTACACTACTTATCATCCTCTCTCTGATGATCCTACCTCAAGTCAAATAAACAGGTTAATCAAACTTATTAATATGTCTCTTGTGGGATGATGAAACAGAAAAGATGCTAAAAACTTACCATGGCCACTCTCCTAGATCGTATCAACTCCCAAAATTCCACGAAGCCAATATTTGTTAAGATTGTCATTAACTGCATTGGTTCACCTTGTTATATAAAATCAAGGAGTACTTCTTTAATATACTATCTGTCTTCACTGGTAAATCAACATCTTTCATTAAAACGAGTTTATCCTTCAAACAAAAAGGGATTTCTGATGATCTCCTAATCAGCCTGGATGTTGCATCTCTCGCTCTTTACAAATATTTCTCTAGATGAAACATTACGACTACTAAAACAAGACTTTCACACAGATATTCTTTATCCCTTCAACTCTGGTAGTATCTATTCAAAAAACTTTACCTGTCAGAAGTTTTAACAGCAAACAGAAGATTTCTCTGTTTCCTACTCTTGTGAACAAGGCCTTTCTTATAATATAGACATGTGGATGATATTTATGCAGTATGAATTCCATGCTCATGTGGTTTAGCCTACAAATAACAGACAAGCCATGGATTTTAGGTTAGAAAAGAAAGAAAGAACATGTTGCATGTGATGACACCATAAAAGAAAAAACAGATCTTAGTTTGACCAACTACACAATATCAACTAGGTATTTGATTGGAATTTTTCAACCATGCCTTATAAAGAAAAACCTTTATTCCAGACTACTGAAGCTCACCAATCAGCATGGATTACAGTCACCAATTATAATGAATCACTGAAGAAAATCCAAGAAAAATATTAAGCGACATATGGAAATCTCTTATTAATTATTTTTACATTAGAGATTTCAACTCCACAACAATCATCTTCTATTATTAACTACAGATAGCTAATGCATACCAAGTATTTTTACATTTGTTGTCGAGCATGAATTTATCTATTTGTATTGTAACAGTTTTTCAGCATTTAATCAACTTTGTGATCCATGTATTTATAGTTTATTGACATTTTAATCCTGAAGAAGCCACCAGTTCTATTTTAGGTGGTGAAACTAGTAAGTGTATTTTACTTTATGTAACAACTAATGAATTCCAATAAACAATAAATTACATGATAACCACGGTAATTAACTTTAATGAAATAAAAGTACAGATATTTCATACTGAAACTAACAGTTCATCATCAGTGTAGACAACAAGCAAATCAAAGGCACACAATACAAAGTACATACAGCAGTCAGTGGTTTACTAATTAAAAATTGTTGCTGCGTGCTAGAAATTAATATTAATAATTATAACAAATATTATTAAAAACTTATTTTTTTTTATGGTTACATAAGATAAGAATCTCCCAAATTTCTGGGAGAGAGAGAGACAATTGTTCCGATTCAGATTTGGCTGATGTAAAAGGGCTTTGCAACTTTCTTTGAAAAGGCGTTCATATTTGAACTTGCCTCTATGGAGAAGACGAGCTTTATCCTACTACTGAATCTTGCATTTCATCTTATAAGAAATAGTGTCAATACTATGTTGTGCCAGGCCAGACTTTTGAGGTTTCATGTATTCGATATAATATTGATGTTCATTAATTCTTTTTTCCACAGAATGGCCTATTTGTCCAAAGTATGTTAGATTATATTCACATGGTATCTGGTAAACACCAGCTAATGATAGAGAGATGCCAGTTTGTCTTTTGTAGATGTCAAAAGGTGAGAAATTTGTTGATTGGAAAATATATGGGAACAAGATATTTCTTCAAAGTTTTGCCAATCGGTTCAGAGATGCTGGCGATATAAGGGATCGGAACGCTGTGGTCTGTTGAAGAATCCTGAGGTGCTGGAACATAGGTGTCAATTATCTGCTAGATTTGATTAGGGTTGTAACCATTACATTTCATTAACATTTTGACAGTGGAAAGTTCTTGTTGTAAGCTTGAGGGAGAGGAGCACACTTTAAGTGCTCTATTAATTAATGACCTGATAACACCAATTTTTTGGGAGGTGTGATGAGCAGACTTTTGATCAATGTATCTGCCAGTAAAGGTTAGTTTTCAATAAACAGTGGTTGATAAATTACTGGAGGTTGTGCATGTAAGAAGGATGTCTAAGAATGGTAAACTACCAGCCATTTCTTTTTCCATGGTGAACTGAATGTGTGAGTGAAGACTATTTATCTGTTATAGGAAAGTGGTAAGTTCTTCTTCGGAATGAGGCCAAATAGCAAAGACATCATCCACAACAAAACTAATGAGAGGGTTGGGATGGATGGATGAGAACAATGTATCTTCTAGATGGTTCAAAAAATAGTTTACCAAAGGTGGAGAGAGAGGGCTACCCATCTTGTTTATAGATGTTGTTTTTCCAGGTGAAATATCCTGAATGTATAACAAATTCAAAAATCTTTGCAATATCATTTGCAATATCTTTGCAACGATGTCAAAGTTGACTAACAAGTCTGACTCTTGTATTTGAATATCCTTGATTTTTTTAAGAAAATGTGTGGAATTTTTGATGAAGGATCGGGATTGTCCTGTATGGGCAGTTAATAAATGTGACAGAAATTTAGCAATTCTATAAGTGGGGGAGTCAATACAATTCTTTAATTAGTACATCTGTGCCTTTGATGTACTGTTAGTTTCAGTAGGAAATATCTATACTTTTATTTCATTAAAGTTAATTACTGTGGTTATCGTGTAATTTATTATTTATGGTTGTGCCACAGGTACCTTTAAAGAATGAACTAATAAATTCCTGTCATTTTATACATGTTTTAGTAATAATATTTTCTCTATTTAAATTTACACAGTATATTAGGTTCTCTCTCTCTAAACTACAAGATTATTACAAAGATTAAGTCTGTCATCTTTGCATACAGTTTACTCTTGAAGTATGAAAGAATCATTCTATTTCCTTTTAAGACCTCCTTATTTTTCATCAGCCAGATGGTAATCTTTAGTTTTCTATTTTTCAAAGGAAAATTTACACTGAATTTTATATCCATGCTTAGTCCCATCATTCCTCTCAAAAATCTGGTATTAAAACTCTCATCCATCGGGGAATTATTTGTTGTGAATAAATCTTTTTAAGAAATTTTATTTTTTAAAGAAATAAATTTTATTTCTTTAAAATTTATTAAATTTTATTAAAGACCAGCTTCTTGTCCAATGCTTTGCCGACTATTATGTTAAAAAGTCTTTAAGGGTTGTAGGCCTTCACTTGCCACCCATAAAGTTGTCAATCATAATGCTATCCTTTATGGGAAGGCTGTTTCTGAGAGAATTGCCAAACTCGGATGTTTGAATTTAGTGACTTACCCAATCAACAAACTTGTCTACATCTGTGCAAACACTCCAGATGTGGTCATAACGAATTTTTCTACAGAGATATGACACTTCCTTATCTCTGCTTGTCAGTTTAGGTTTTAAAATTATGTGATTGAGATATTTTGCATAATTTTGCAATATATACCGGGCCCCCACCAATTTTTTGCAGTGCAGTTCCTTGTCTATAATATAGTCAATAGTTTTTTAATCCTAAAGTGCATAACTTTACACATTCACACACTGAACTGTTATCCTTTTTCTTTGCTCAAACTACTAGTCTATTTAGGTCATCATCATGCAGGATCTCTATATCATCTGCAAACATGGTTGTTACTCTTAATGGTTATGGATATTAAGAAATCTATTGGCTGCTGCTGCTAATAAATTAATGTACAAATTTATTAGCAGCAGCAGCAGCAGCCAATACCCTGTGACATATCACCAATTCCCTGCCTTAATCTTTGATATTCAACTCCATCATATACTACTCTCTGATATCTCTATTTTAGCAACTCTCATACCATGTTACCAGCTTTATGCACAATTACATTTGATTCCACTGATATAACAGAGCTCCATATGTTATTCTGTTCAACTGTGTTTTTACAAAGTCTAGAAGTATTATTTTGTAGCCATTTTTCTTATTCAACTCTGCTGTCACTTTATTGTAGAAAGTGAGTAAATTACTTAGAGAAGACCTCCCATTTATAAAGCCCATGCTATCCCATATAAAGCATCATATTCCTATCCACCAATTCCTTATTCATCTTAACCATCTTTTCCAATACCTGAATGACCACTTCTAGGATATTAATTGGTTTATAATTTGAAACTCAGTCTTAAAAGCCTTCTTTGCATTGGAAACCATTTGGCCTCTTTCCCTTCTGGAATGAACTGCACTAGTGCTGAGACTTAAACAGTCCATTCAAAGGCACTGTCATTTCTCCTGCACTTTTTTTTAACATAAGAACTAATATCCCATTAAATCTCATGACTGTATTCATACTGAGATTTCTTAATACCCTTAATCATTCAACTTCGACAATGTCTCTTCTCATCTTGATCGCTAACATCAGTCATTGTATTATCACCACCTGGATATGCACATGCATGAAAAGTGATTATTCAGCAATGTACCTATTTCACCTATTTCTTGTTTCAGCTACTTCCCTGCCACCAAGCATTCATTAAAGTTATCCTTCTATAAACATTCTCTTTTTGCTTATATTATGTAGTGAAAGAGCGATATGAGATAATCTCATTATGCCTCATAAATTGGATATGCCTTCTTCATCATGGTGGTCATCCTTTTTTGCCTGATTCATGAGCCTGTTGACTACTTTTCTCCTTGTATATACTCCATAAATTTTCTTTTGCAGCTCATGATTAATGATGCTATTCATTCATGCTATTCAATACCTACTCGATTTATCCTTCTAAAGTAATTAAGTATTCAAATTCAGGATGCAGATGCTGAATTTAGAAGTAAATGTGTGAGTGGGTGGTAACTGGTGGTAATATAGAGGAAGGGACTAAGGAAGGTATTGAGGAGTCACAACTGAAATGTGATGTCTGTAGGACTTGTAGAAGTAGAAATGATTTGTTATGTTTGTTTGTTTGTTTACTAATGCCAAAAAGTATTCAAAATAAGGGGAATGAAATTGTTGCATTGATGGAGTTTATTGACTCCGCTCTCATTTCTCAGAAAATATACAATGGATCCTTCTCTGCCTTTAAAGTTTCCACTTCCTATTGTCAAAGAGTTATCAGAAAACCTGTCCATTTAAGTCCTGGAAAATAACAAGTCTTCATTCATCATCCTACTTAGCAAGTTAGTGCTGCATTCTCTAGGACAACAGTCCACTGCTAAAATAGTAAAATGTTACATAAAGCAACTTTATTGAAAAGATTATATAAAAAAAAATGCAATTCGTCAGTAACTTGGATTTTCAGTTTTTAGAAGTAATCCTGTTCAATACTCATCACCATCACTGTGGTTGGTTTTTTTACTTTATATATATCTTACTCTTTAAAGGATTTTTTTTTGTTTTTGGGTTTGGACTGTAAAAGGTACTGAAGCCAGAGCTCTATCCTCAACTTGTCAAATTTGTAATGCATTTTCTTGTTTTTCAAGTGCCATACCGTTTTCAAATTTGTTACAGTCAAAATGGACAAGAAACTTTACTGAAAATTCTACTGGCAATAAAAAGAATTTATGTAAGTTTGTCATGTGTGTGAGGAAGGAGAGGAGGTGGTGTGGGGTGGGGGGGTCATTAATGGCAAAACAGAGATTATTTCATAAGATCA
Source organism: Typopeltis vanoorti (assembly GCF_054136105.1). Lineage (NCBI taxonomy): Eukaryota > Metazoa > Arthropoda > Arachnida > Uropygi > Thelyphonidae > Typopeltis > Typopeltis vanoorti. Next base: position 47,324,970 of record NC_143557.1, on the reverse strand, counting down.
TAACAACCACATGTTATGCCTGTCAGCTATATGAATTCATTGGCTAATTTGTCTATTAACAGGAGGGTAAAACCCTACTACTTCTGAACTGAAAACTCAGCTATTGAGGTTGGAGAGATGAGTGGGGAGTAGTAATTAGCAAAATTCTATGAAAAATTACTGACTCCCTTGGATTTTCGGAATTTTTTATTTATTTAGATACTTTTAATTATAATGCCATCATAAAAAAGGTTAAAGATCTAGTCCCTGGTTGAGTTAAAGAGTAGACAAAGTGCAAGTCTTGCTGTAGAGACATATATGGTCATTTTACCAACCCTTTCATGCTTCAAATAAACAAGGTGGCGGGTGGTCTCACATCACGAGACAAAAATCAGAATCACTTAGACTTTTTACAAATGTGTGTGCTGCAGTGGAACTAACTCAAAGGTCTATTCTAAGTCCTGGAAAAAAATAGGTCTCCACTCATCCAGCTAGTTGCAATACACATACACATTTCCTCATGCAGGCCAACAATTATTGGAAAACCAATAATAACACCACAACAGCAGTAATTCTGATTTTAAAATGGATTTTTGAATACAAGCATGTCCCACAAATAGTGAAATAATTGTATTCAAGTTTTGAGCTTCTAAAACAAAACTTTTAAACAACACAGAAATCATACCATCAAAAGTTAGACATACAGGACAGGCTTGGTACTGCATAGTGACCATCCCAATGAAAATTTCTCTGCCAATATGGTGAAGACAGTCATCAACATCTGCAGCTGTTCCTTGATCTTCATGTATTTTTAGAAGCAATGAATCAGTACTCAAATGGCGATTAATAATAGGTTTACATCGACCATCCAACGATTGATGATCCCATGACCTAAAAAAGGGAAATTTTTCACAATTTAAATTATTAATAACTTCCACATAAAAATTCTGACTGTTATAATGTGAAAAAAAAAGTATTGAAATAAAACCATTACAGATAATCATTTAGAAACTTCAAAAGCATAAGTTTTAATCTGAAAAACAGATGAAAATGATATAATACCGAATATGTTATCTTCATCATTTTTAGCAATACATATCAACCACCATAACATGGGATTCGTGACCATTCTGCAGAGCAAAATCTGAATAAGAAAAGAAAAGTGTATTTTGCATGACTGAATGCTAGCTATATTTAATTCATGATCAAGATATTCAGAAGAAGTCTAGAATGGAACTACTTGTGAGCCACTCATAAGAAATATAGACAATCCTCAGAAATCTAGGTACCAATGAAAGGTAAAAGCAGTAATCATTTAAAGGAAGGTAAAACAGCTATTGAGAAAATAATGCACAATTTGTATGGAAGGAATTCTAGGCAGCAACTTTCTTGTGTCAGTAAAAAGATGCGGATATAAAACATGTAAGCAGGCTATGGCCCAGTGACATATGATGTGCAGCCTTTCCCAACAAAGTCAATCCTGAATTCTCAACATATGGGCTATTTTCACCAAATTGGAATTGACATAATACCTTGATACCACTTCTGATATCAAGAGTATGTCAAGCATATAAAGTAAGTTCCAAAAGTTTCTGACTTGACATACAAAATTCATGCCAATTTAAAACACCATATGTAAATGATAGCACCATCTATGGGGAGGTTAGTGTACAGTTTCAACTCTCTACTTGCATCATTCAGTTGGAGACACTCCTTTGACTAAGACATGGCACGTTAAGTGGCTGTAATGTTAAAAGAGTACAGCGCTGTGATAAAGTTCTTCACCAAAGAAGAGCTTTCTCCTAGTGCTATCAAAAAGTAATTGGATTGTGTTTATGGAGAAGCTCTCCTTCATATTCCACCATGGGCTAAACAGTTCTGCTTAGGAAGAGAGAGCATTGAAGATTATCCTTGTGATGGTCAGCCTGTGGAAGAGTCTCTTGTTCAGGAGGAACTGTTCAATGACAGACGGCTGAAACTCAAAGAAATCTTAACAAGGTTAGGGGCTTTCTATAACAACTGTCTTTCGCATCATGCACAAAAAGCTTCACATGATGAAGGTTAGCACAATGTGAGTGCCTCGACTTCTCTCTTCAATTCAGAAGGAGCAAACTGTTCCTGCAAGTTTTTAGAGTTCTGCAAAGGAATCAGAGAGAGAGAGAGAGAAGTGCTGAAATCTTGTCACGGGGGATGAAACCATGGTCCTTTATTATGATACTCTTTTAAAAAGGCAATTTATGGAGTGGCAAAAACCAGGCAAAGCACTGCCAAGAAGAGCTAAGGTCACTCACAGTTCACCAAGAAGATAATGGCAACATTCTTTTGGGATTGTTGGGAAATTCTCTTGATTGACTTCAGGGAAAGGAATACTACTGTGAATGCAGAATATTATGCTTCACTCCTGCACAAACTTCGTGACGTCATAAAGGAGAAGAGGTGAGGAATGCTCAGTCATGGTGTTCGCTTACTTCACGACAATGCTCCAGTCCAT